>NW_027650901.1:12500-35747 GCF_965287045.1 Carcharhinus amblyrhynchos
AGTCCATGTGGCAAAACCCTCGGGCTCCAGGACCCGGGCAGGTCTGGAGGGACCGGCAGAGGGGAGCCCGGAAGGCAGGACCATCCCCGTCCTGGCGATCCGCTGAGGCAAGCCCGCAGTAAGTGGAAACGACAGCTCAGTGTACTAGCAAAATAGGAAATGATACCGGCTGGAGGCACCAGTAACTTTCGGATGACAGGCTCCGGCAGATTCTAATGGGATGGGATTGCGGGAATAATTACCTCGGGCAGCAGATATTAAAATGTTCCAGTCAAGTCACAACAGTAACTGCAAAATGACTGCCTTTCGATGACGCTGCCCTCGTTACACAGGGGTCCACCACTGCGACTCAAAGCCTCACATGCCCCACATGTTCAGAGATTTTATCAACACAGAACATCGGGGGGATTTAATAGACGTGGATAAGATTAAGAAGAGTACAGACAAACAGTGGTAAGCTTTTTCCTCAGTTGGAAACGCACATTACGAGGGGCTGAGGGTGACGGCGGGGGAGATAGGTATAACACGGATATTAAAGGGAGGTTTTTCACACAGAGGGTAGCGGGGGTATGGAATGCTCTGCCAAGTAAGGTGGTGGAGGCAAACATGCTGGAGTTGTTGAAGAGTAACTTAGACAGGCACATGAGTGGGTTGGAGATGGGAGGATATAGGAGGTTGTTTTAAATAAGGTTCATTAGCATTGGGGCGTCCCTGGTAAGGTAAATGGATATGGTACAATAATAATGTTTTGTCTCTTTTAATTCACAGGTTTTAAGTCAGTCCGCCTTGTTGTCCAACGAGGGGCATACACACGATGGGTCGTACTGGGGCTGCTCTTGGTTGTTCGAGATTGGCCTAGTGCTTCATGTCGTTAGTGTGTGCCTAAACTGGACCAGATACTGGGCAAGACGACAGCTCAGTGACTATCGCTGATTGCTGTGCAGACACATGGATTTGGGGCCGGTGTCTGTGTGGGGAGTTGGCACATTCTCCCCGTGACTGCGTGGGTTTCCTCCGGGTGCTCCGGTTTCCTCCCACACCCCAAAGATTGGTGTGACAAATTGTCCCTAAATTAGTTTTCCCTCAATGTGGAATGCCGTAAGCAATAGATAAGGTGGAGAGGGGGGGCACTGGTAATGTTAAAATGACGGCGAGGGCTGGTTGGGCCATAGGGCCTGTTTCCCGGGCTGTTTTTGTTCTTTGTTCTTTATAGAACATAGAACATTCTAGTTCAGTACAGGCTCTGTGACCCTCGATGTTGCGCCAACCAGTGGAACCAATCTAATGACCCTCTAACCTAAACTATTCCAATGTTACCCATATGCCTATCCACTGACCATTCGAACGTCCTTAAAGTTGGCGAGTCCACAACTGCTGCAGGCAGGGCATGCCACGCCCTCTGAGTAAAGAACCTACCTCTGACATCCGTCCTATAATTACCACCCCTTAATTTAAAGCTATGTCCCCTCGTGTTAGCCATCACCATCTGAGGAAAAAGGCTCTCACTGTCCACCCTATCCAATCCTTTGATCATCTTGTATGCCTCAATTAGGTCACCACGTAACCTTCTTCTCTCTAACGAAAATAACCACAAGTCCCTCAGCCTTTCCTCATCAGACCTTCCCACCACACCAGGCAACATCTCGTTCCGCTCCCCACAAGCTCCAGAATCCAGTCAGTGCAGAAGGAGGCCACTCAGCCCATCAGGTCTGCACCGACCACAATCCCATCCTATCCCCGTTAATCTCACATACTAACCCTGCTCTTCCCCACGAAACTGAGGGGCAATTTCCCATGGCCAATCCCCCTAACCTACACATCTTTGGACACTAAGGGGCAATTTAGCATGGCCAATCCACCTAACCTGCACTCAAAAGACTAAGGAAATTTGGCATGTCCGCTATAACTCTCACCAACTTTTACAGATGCCCCATAGAAAGCATCCTTTCTGGTTGTATCACAGCTCGGTCTGGGCTCCTGCTCTGCCCAAGACTGCAAGGAACTACAAAAGGGTGGTGAATGTAGCCCCAATCCATCACACAAACCAGCCTCCCATCCATTGACTCCGTCTACACTTCCCGCTGCCTCGGGGAAAAGCAGCCGGCATAATCAAGGACACCCCCCCACACACCCCGGACATTCTCTCTTCCACCTTCTTCCGTCGGGAAAAAGATACAAAAGTCTGAGGTCCCGTACCGACCGACTCAAGAACAGCTTCTTCCCTGCTGCTGTCAGACTTTCGAATGGACCTACCTCGCATTAAGCTGATCTTTCTCTACACCCTCGCTGTGACTGTAACACCACATTCTGCACCCTCTCCTTTCCTTCTCTATGAACGGTATGTTTTGTCTGTATAGCGCACAAGAAACAATACTTTTCACTGTTTCCCAGTACATGTGACAATAATAAATCAAAGTACATTAAAGAGGGGTGGGGTTTCTGAGTCTGTAGACAGATGATACCAAGGTCCTGTCCCAGAAACATAGGAACTAAAGGCAGAGAGAGAGAGAGACAGAGAGAGAGACAGATAGACAGACAGACAGATAGGGAGGGAGAGAGAGAGAGAGAGGGAGAGAGAGAGAGATAGACAGAGAGAGACAGGGAGACAGAGAGAGAGATAGAGAGTGAGAGAGACAGAGACAGAGAGAGACACAGAGACAGAGAGGGAGACAGAGACAGAGAGAGAAAGACAGAGACAGAGAGAGAAAGACAGAGAGAGAGAGACAGAGAGAGACAGAGAGAGAGAGATAGGGAGACAGAGAGAGAGAGACAGAGAGAGACAGAGACAGAGAGGGAGAGGGAGGGCGAGAAATACACAGAAACTCGAAGCAGGAAGAGGCCATTTGGCCCTTCCAGCCCTGCTCCCCCATTCATTTTAATCGTGACTGATCATCAAATTCAATATCCTGATCCCCGCCCCCCCCCCCCCATACCCCTCGATCCCTTTCGCCCCCAGAACGATATCTAATTCCTCGCTGAAGGTATCAGGAGGTTTGCGGTGAGAGGCCGTGGGTACAGGCGGTTCCTAATTGGGTGGGAATTTGTGAAGAAACATTTAGCAGGATTATTTTTGCGCGAATATAAATATAAATTGTGTGGTCGCACCTCAGCTAATTTGCGAGCAAACATGTTATTCCAAGCACGCAGCTGGGAGATGTGACAGATATAGCCAACCCCTGGCATCTGACGCCGTTGCCACGGGCAACCGTGTCTGTGAGGCATTATCTGCGTTATCTAGACAGAGGGGGGCGTGGGGAGGGGGTGAACGGCAGAATTTAGGACTTGGTCTGACCGCACCACCATCGACGGCTTGACGGGCCTTGGGCGGCCATTTTAGATCACCCTGGACGGTCCACGGGCCTTGGCGTAGGCCGCAGGCTTGGCGTAGGCCGCAGGCTTGGCGTAGGCCGCAGGCTTTCTCGAGGCCTGTGAGGGAGGGTGGCGGGGGTGCGTGGCGAGGGCAGTCTGGGTGACGCGAGGCCTGTGAGAGACAATCTCGCGGGCCAGCCCAACGCAAATTCTGTCCCGTAATAAACCAGGCCCGGTGGTTGCCGGGTGAGAGGAGGAGGAGGAGGACGGGGGAGGGTGGGGTGTTGGGCCTAGTCCTGCAGGCTTCTGTCACTTCGAACTCCTCGGGCCTCCCTGCCTAGTCCAGCTGATCCCTGGGATGGCAGGCCTACAGTTGTTGGTGAGGCCGCACCTGGAGTATTGGGAGCAGTTTTGGGTCTCCTTATCTGAGGAAGGATGTTCCTCGCTATAGACGGAGCGCAGCGAGGGTTTCCCAGGCTGGTTCCTGGGATAAGGAGAGACTAAGTGGGTTAGGATTATATTCACTGGAGTTTAGAAGAGTGAGACGGGGGAATCTGATAGAAACTTATAAAATTCTAACAGGGTTAGACAGGGTAGATTCAGAAAGGATGTTCCCCCAGGGTGGGGGAGTCCAGAACTAGGGGGGGTCATCGAGTCAGAGAGGTTTACAGCATGGAAACAGGCCCTTCGGCCCGACTTGTCCATGCTGCCCTTTGTCAAACCCCAAAGTTAGACCCAATTGCCCACATTTGGTCCATATCCCTCTATCGTACCCATGTAACTGTCTAAATGCTTTTTAAAAGACAAAATTGTACCCGCCTCTACTACCACCTCTGGCAGCTCGTTCCAGACCCTCTGGGTGAAAAAATTGCCCCTCTGGACCCTTCTCTATCTCTCCCCTCTCACCTTAAACCCTCTAGTTTTAGACTCCCCTCCCTTTGGGGAAAAGATGTTGACTATCGAGCTGATCTGTGCCCCTCATTATTTTATAGACCTCTATAAGATCACCCCTCCAGAGAAAAGAGTCCCAGTCTATCCAGCCTCTCCTTATAACTCAAAGTCCCCAGTAGCATCCTAGTAAATTTCTTCTGCACTCTTTCTAGTTTAATAATATCCTTTCTATAATAGGGTGACCAGAACTGGACACAGTATTCCAAGTGTGGCCTTACCAATGTCTTGTACAACTTCAACAAGACGTCCCAACTCCTGTAGTCTGACCGATGAAACCAAGCATGCCGAATGCCTTCTTCACCACTCTGTCCTCCACTTTCAAGGAGCTATGAACCTGTCCCCCGCTCGATCTCTCTGTTCTGTAACTCTCCCCAACCATTAACTGAGTGAGTCCTGCCCTGGTTCCATCGACCAAAATGCATCACCTCGCATTTGTCTCAATTAAACTGTATCTGCCGTTCGCCAGCCCACTGGCCCAACTGATCAAGATCCCGTTGCAATTGGAGATTTCCAACCAGAGAGGATCGAAACATCACCCCCCACCAACCCCACCGCCCCGCCACTTGACGTTTAATGGAACTACCATGGCTGAATCCCTCCCCCCCCCCCGAATCTATCAACGAGGAAGGGAACTCTGGATGGCGAGGGGCCCTGTGTGGTTTCAGCGATAGTCAACTCGAGGCTCGGGTGCCTGCCTCGTACCCTCGGCGAGTCTGAAACCAAGTCTGTTCTTTTGTGGGAGATCGATTTGACGTCTTGCCACAGTGGCAGTTTCTCCGAGGGGATGCGCAGCGATTTTACAAAGAGATGCTCTCCGCTAGTTCTGCATCAATAATAGATTCCAGGCTCTCGCCTCCAACGGGGAAAGTGGAGGAGGATTCCAGCTCCCTCCCCGGCCAAATTTGGATCACCGACGCCGCCAGCGCACCCACAAGGCCATCGACCCCCCCCATACAACCTTCCACACACCCCTACTGCCGCCACCCCCTCCATATTCAGGCTTGCTGATGACACCACAGGTGTAGGGTCGGACTGCAAAACAATGGGATCTTCCCGGGGTTAGCGCTGCTGCCTCACAGCGCCAAGGGTTCGATTCCCTCAGAGCGCTGTCAGGCAGAGAGTCTGCGCCTTCATAGAATCCCTGCAGTGCACAAGGAGGCCATTCGGCCCATCGAGCCTGCGCTGACCACAATCCCACCCAGGGCCAATTGTTGTAACCCTGCATATTTACCCTGCTAATCCCCCTGACACTAAGGGGCAATTTAGCATGGCCAATCCACCTAACCGACACATCTTTGGACACTAAGGGACAATTTATCATGGCCAATCCACCTAACCTGCACATCTTTGGACTATAAGGGACAATTTAGCATGGCCAATCCACCCGAACCTACACATCTTTGGACACTAAGGGGCAATTTAGCATGGCCAATCCACCTAACCTGCACATCTTTGGACTATAAGGGACAATTTAGCATGGCCAATCCACCTAACCTACACATCTTTGGACACTAAGGGACAATTTAGCATGGCCAATCCACCCTAACCTACACATCTTTGGACACTAAGGGGCAATTTATCATGGCCAATCCACCTAACCTGCACATCTTTGGACTATAAGGGGCAATTTAGCATGGCCAATCCACCTAACCTACACATCTTTGGACTATAAGGGGCAATTTAGCATGGCCAATCCACCTAACCTGCACATCTTTGGACACTAAGGGACAATTTATCATGGCCAATCCACCTAACCTACACATCTTTGGACTATAAGGGGCAATTTAGCATGGCCAATCCACCTAACCTACACATCTTTGGACACTAAGGGACAATTTAGCATGGCCAATCCACCTAACCTACACATCTTTGGACACTAAGGGGCAATTTAGCATGGCCAATCCACCTAACCCTCACATCTTTGGACACTAAGGGGCAATTTAGCATGGCCAATCCACCTAACCCGCACATCTTTGGATACTAAGGGACAATTTAGCATGGCCAATCCACCTAACCTGCACATCTTTGGACTATAAGGGGCAATTTAGCATGGCCAATCCACCTAACCTACACATCTTTGGACACTAAGGGACAATTTAGCATGGCCAATCCACCTAACCTGCACATCTTTGGACACTAAGGGACAATTTAGCATGGCCAATCCACCTAACCTACACATCTTTGGACACTAAGGGACAATTTAGCATGGCCAATCCACCTAACCTACACATCTTTGGACACTAAGGGACAATTTAGCATGGCCAATCCACCTAACCTACACATCTTTGGACACTAAGGGGCAATTTAGCATGGCCAATCCACCTAACCCTCACATCTTTGGACACTAAGGGGCAATTTAGCATGGCCAATCCACCTAACCCGCACATCTTTGGACACTAAGGGGCAATTTAGCATGGCCAATCCACCTAACCCGCACATCTTTGGACACTAAGAGGCAATTTAGCATGGCCAATCCACCGAACCTGCATATCTTTGGAGTGTGGGAGGAAACCAGAGCACCTGAAGGAAACCCACGCAGACACGGGGAGAAACTCCACACAGTGACAGAAACTGGGAATCGAACCCGGGTTCCTGGCGCTGTGAGGCAGCAGTGCTAACCCACTGTGCCACCGTGTGTCCATTATTCTAGCCTTGTCTGCACGAATTTCTTCCAGGCACTCCAGTTTCTTCCTACAGTCCAAAGATGTGTAGGTTAGGTGGATTGGCCATGCTAAATTGTCCCTTAGTGTCCAAAGACGTGCAGGTTAGGTGGATTGGCCATGCTAAATTGCCCCTTAGTGTCCAAAGATATGCAGGTTGGGTGGATTGGCCATGCTAAATTGTCCCTTAGTGTCCAAAGATGTGTAGGTTAGGTGGATTGGCCATGCTAAATTGCCCCTTAGTGTCCAAAGATGTGTGGTTGGGTGGATTGGCCATGCTAAATTGTCCCTTAGTGTCCAAAGATGTGTAGGTTAGGTGGATTGGCCATGCTAAATTGTCCCTTAGTGTCCAAAGATGTGTGGTTGGGTGGATTGGCTATGTTAAATCGCCCCTTAGTGTCCCAGAATGCATTAGCTCAGAGAGATCAGCAAGGTAAATATGTGGCGTTACGAGGATAGGTCCTGGATGGGATAGTGGTCAACGCAGGCTCGATGGGCTGAATGGCCTCTCTCGGCACTGCAATGATTCTTTCTAATGTCGATAGAGGACAGGAAAGACATGAAGGCTGTACCCGCCACAGAATAGGAGTCGGCGAGGAACGGACAATGTCCGTTGACCTCACGTGGGAGTTTCCAGTCTCGCTTCAGTGAGGTCGTAGAACTCCACCCAGAGAATCTGGTGAACTGGTGGGGCGACAATAATCTCTACCTCAATGTCAACAAAATGAAGGAGATTGTCATCTACTTCAGGAAGGGTAACGGAGAACATGTCCCTGTCTACATCAACAGGGGCGAAGTAGAAAGGATCGAGAGAGCTTCAGGTCTCTAGGTGTCCAGATCACCAACAACCTGTCCTGGTCCCCCCCATGCTGACACTATAGTTAAGAAAGCCCCACCAACGCCTCTACTTTCTCAGGAGACTAAGGAAATTTGGCATGTCCGCTACGACTCTCACCAACTTTTACAGATGCCCCATAGAAAGCATCCTTTCTGGTTGTATCACAGCTTGGTCTGGGCTCCTGCTCTGCCCAAGACCACAAGGAACTACAAAAGGGTGGTGAATGTAGCCCAGTCCATCACACAAACCAGCCTCCCATCCATTGACTCCGTCTACACTTCCCGCTGCCTCGGGGAAAAGCAGCCGGCATAATCAAGGACCCCCCCCCCACACACACCCCGGACATTCTCTCTTCCACCTTCTTCCGTCGGGAAAAAGATACAAAAGTCTGAGGTCCCGTACTGACCGACTCAAGAACAGCTTCTTCCCTGCTGCTGTCAGACTTTTGAATGGACCTACCTCGCATTAAGTTGATCTTTCTCTGCACCCTCGCTGTGACTGTAACACTACATTCTGCACCCTCTCCTTTCCTTCTCTATGAACGGTATGCTTTGTCTGTATAGCGCGCAAGAAACAATACTTTTCACTGTATCCCAATACATGTGACAATAATAAATCAAATCAAATATTAAGCTGACCTTTCTTTACACCCTCACTGTGACTGTAACACTACATTCTGCACTCTTTCCTTTCCTTCTCCCCTATGTACTCTATGAACGGTATGCTTTGTCCGAATAGCGTGCAAGAAACAATACTTTTCATGGTAACACAATACACGTGACAATAATAAATCAAATCACATATTTCGTTGATCTTTCTTTACACCCTCGCTGTGACTGTAACACTACATTCTGCACCCTCTCCTTTCCTTCTCTATGAACGGTATGCTTTGTCTGTATAGCATGCAAGAAACAATACTTTTCACTGTATCCCAGTACATGTGACAATAATAAATCAAATCAAATATTAAGCTGACCTTTCTTTACACCCTCACTGTGACTGTAACACTACATTCTGCACCCTCTCCTTTCCTTCTCTATGAACGGTATGCTTTGTCTGTATAGCATGCAAGAAACAATACTTTTCACTGTATCCCAGTACATGTGACAATAATAAATCAAATCAAATATTAAGTTGATCTTTCTCTACACCCTCGCTGTGACTGTAACACTACATTCTGCACCCTCTCCTTTCCTTCTCTCTGAATGGTATGCTTTGTATAGCGCGCAAGGAACAATACTTTTCACTGCATCCCAACACGTGACAATAATAAATCAAATCAATATTGCAAAGAGATTGGAGTATTCAAGTAGAGGAGTGTTGTTGCGATTGTATAGGGTGTTGGTGAGACCACAGCTGGAGCATTACGTCCAGTTTTGGTCTCCTGAGTTGAGGGAGATTGTGGAGGTATTGGAGGCAGATCGTGGAGTCCCTGAGATGTAGAGAGGTAGAAGGAGGATTGGAATGAGGCAGTCACTGAGTGTTAACACAGGCAGCACAGGCTTGTCGGGCCGAAGGGCCTGTTTCCTGTGTTCAGTTCGGAGGTGGTTCCCCAGGTTGTTTCTGGGGGTGGAAGGGTTGACGTTGGGAGTCGGGGGGGGGGAGATTGGGGCTTGTACTGGCTGGAGTTTCGAAGGATTGGGGGGGGGGGGGTGGGGGGATCTGATCGAGGGATCTCAAAGGGATTGATAGAGCGGGTGCGGACTGAATATTTGCCCTCTTCTGGAACGAGAGGGCACAGGGCAGAGGTCGAGAGAGATGAGGGGGGGGATCCACTTCTGGCGGAGGGGGGGGGGGGGTGCGGGGGGGTAAATGTGGGGAACTCGCTGCCCCCACAGCGCAGGTGGAGTCTGAATGGTTCCAAGAACGAGGTGGGTATATTCCTGATGGGAAACAGGGTCAGGGGGTTTGGGGAGGAGGTGGGGAGGGGGATCTGCGACCAGGGAGAGGTCAGCCATGATCTGATGGAACGACGGGGCCGGGGCTAGGAGGGCTGACTGGCCTACTTTCGATCAGAATTCCTGTGCTCGGGCCTTCTCCCGCACTTCACCATCCAAACCACTAGGGGCGTTGTCAATGGGTGCCCACCATCTTCTCCCTCGACCAACTGGAGTTATCTTTTGGCGCGATTGTGGGCCTCGCTGGCCAGGCCCGGTATCTATCCCCCATCCCTAATTGCCCCCCCCTTGAGTGTGTGTGGTGTAGGTACACCCACAGCGCTGTTAGGGAGGGAGTTCCAGGATTGTGATTGGACATCAGTCAGTCCCCCGTGTGTGTGGTGTAGGTACACCCACAGTGCTGTTAGGGAGGGAGTTCCAGGATTGTGATTGGACATCAGTCAGTCCCTGTGTGTGTGGTGTAGGTAGTGGGGGCAGGCAGTGGGGGGAGGTAAATATACAGAGGGCAACCAGCTTGCTGGCCAATCCCTGTGGGAGCCATTGTTGGCCATGTGTGGGCAATGAGACTTGGCGCTTGCCAATCAGGGACTGTTGGGGTTTCCTCAACTACTGGGGTTTCCTTGCAGAAGCTGATTCAGAACAGAGATCCGCCATTTTGTGACCACACTGGGCACTCCCGCCATTTTGTGACCACACTGGGCACTTGGCCAACTCATTCTCACGCTGGGCTCTCCGCCATCTCTTTGTTTCCACACTGTGCACTCCGCCATTTTGTCACAATGCTGGCCTCGCTGCCATTTTGTACCCATTCCCAGCCAGTTGGCAGTTCTACTCTCGCGCCGGGCTTGCCGCCATTTTGTAGCCACATGGCCATTTTGTCACAACACAGGGCCCTCTGCCATCTAGTTCCCAATCTGGGCGGTTGGCCATTTTATTCAGAGGCTGAGCCCTCCGCCATTTTGTTCCCAATCTGGGCAGTTGACCATTTTATTCAGAGGCTGGGCCCTCCGCCATTTTGTTCCCAATCTGGGCAGTTGACCATTTTATTCGGAGGCTGGGCCCTCCGCCATTTTGTTCCCAAGTCTGGGCTGTCGGCCATTTTATTCAAAGTCTGGGCACTCCGCCACTGTGTTCCCAATCTGGGCAGCCGGCCATTTTATTCTGAGGCTGGGCCCTCCGCCATTTTGTTGCCGATCTGGGCAATCGGCCATCTTATGCGGAAGCCCGGGCCCTCCGCCATTTTGCTCCCGATCCGGGCAACCGGCCATTCTATTCGGAAGCCTGGGCCCTCCGCCATTTTGCTCCCGATCCGGGCAACCGGCCATTCTATTCGGAAGCCCGGGCCCTCCGCCATTTTGTTCCCAAGCCTGGGCTGTCGGCCATTTTGTTCAAAGGCTGGGCACTCCGCCATGTTGTCACAACACTGGCCCCTTGACAAGAGTGGGATAATCACCTGGCGCGCCAGCCAATATCGCAAGCAGGAATGAGCATGACGTAAGTGTGACCCCCATCCCGAAATAAGGCCACAGCTCACCTCGTCAAGAAAGATTTCACGCACAAGGGAATGATTTCACAAAATGGCGCAGTGAGAACTGGATATGGATACGCACATATCATTGTGTTTGAAAACCCTGGGGAAATTCTTGACAAGATTATGGCTACCCCTGGAGTCAATACTCCCAATTAGCTACAAACCAATGTCTAATCTCACACTCAACACTCTCTGATATACCCCACCCCCCCTCACTGTAACACTCTCTGATATACCCCACACCCCCTCACTGTAACACTCTCTGATATACCCCACACACCCCCTCACTGTAACACTCTCTGATATACCCCACACACCCCCTCACTGTAACACTCTCTGATATACCCCACACCCCCTCACTGTAACACTCTCTGACATACCCCACATCCCCCTCACTGTAACACTCTCTGATATACCCCACACCCCCTCACTGTAACACTCTCTGACATACCCCACATCCCCCTCACTGTAACACTCTCTGATATACCACACACCCCCTCACTGTAACACTCTCTGATATACCCCACACACCCCCTCACTGTAACACTCTCTGATATACCCCACACACCCCCTCACTGTAACACTCTCTGACATACCCCACATCCCCCTCACTGTAACACTCTCTGATATACCCCACACCCCCTCACTGTAACACTCTCTGATATACCCCACACACCCCCTCACTGTAACACTCTCTGATACACCCCACACCCCCTCACTGTAACACTCTCTGATATACCCCACGCCCCCTCACTGTTTCACTCTCTGATATACCCCACACCCCCTCACTGTAACACTCTCTGATATACCCCACACCCCCTCACTGTAACACTCTCTGATATACCCCACACCCACTCACTGTAACACTCTCTGATATACCCCACACCCCCTCACTGTAACACTCTCTGATATACTCCACACCCCCTCACTGTAACACTCTCTGATATACCCCACACACCCCCTCACTGTAACACTCTCTGATATACCCCACACCCCCTCACTGTAACACTCTCTGACATACCCCACATCCCCCTCACTGTAACACTCTCTGATATACCCCACACCCCCTCACTGTAACACTCTCTGACATACCCCACATCCCCCTCACTGTAACACTCTCTGATATACCACACACCCCCTCACTGTAACACTCTCTGATATACCCCACACACCCCCTCACTGTAACACTCTCTGACATACCCCACATCCCCCTCACTGTAACACTCTCTGATATACCCCACACCCCCTCACTGTAACACTCTCTGATATACCCCACACACCCCCTCACTGTAACACTCTCTGATATACCCCACACCCCCTCACTGTAACACTCTCTGATATACCCCACGCCCCCTCACTGTTTCACTCTCTGATATACCCCACACCCCCTCACTGTAACACTCTCTGATATACCCCACACCCCCTCACTGTAACACTCTCTGATATACCCCACACCCACTCACTGTAACACTCTCTGATATACCCCACACCCCCTCACTGTAACACTCTCTGATATACCCCACACCCCCCTCACTGTAACACTCTCTGATATACCCCACACCCCCCACTGTAACACTCTCTGATATACCCCACACCCCCTCACTGTAACTCTCTGTGATATACCCCACACCCCCTCACTGTAACACTCTCTGATATATCCCACACCCCCTCACTGTAACACTCTCTGATATACCCCACACCCCCTCACTGTAACACTCTCTGATATACCCCACACCCCCTCACTGTAACACTCTCTGATACATCCCACACCCCCCTCACTGTAACACTCTCTGATATACCCCACACCCCCTCACTGTAACACTCTCTGATACACCCCACACCCCCTCATGTAACACTCTCTGATATACCCCACACCCCCTCATGTAACACTCTCTGATATACCCCACACCCCCTCACTGTAACACTCTCTGATATGCCCCACACCCCCTCACTGTAACACTCTCTGATATACCCCACACCCCCCTCACTGTAACACTCTCTGATACATCCCACACCCCCCTCACTGTAACACTCTCTGATATACCCCACACCCCCTCACTGTAACACTCTCTGATATACCCCACACCTCCCTCACTGTAACACTCTCTGATATACCCCACACCCCCTCACTGTAACACTCTCTGATATACCCCACACCCCCCTCACTGTAACACTCTCTGATATACCCCACACCCCCCTCACTGTAACACTCTCTGATATACCCCACACCCCCCTCACTGTAACACTCTCTGATATGCCCCACACCCCCTCACTGTAACACTCTCTGATATACCCCACACCCCCCTCACTGTAACACTCTCTGATACATCCCACACCCCCCTCACTGTAACACTCTCTGATATACTCCACACCCCCTCACTGTAACACTCTCTGATATATCCCACACCCCCCTCACTGTAACACTCTCTGATATACCCCACACCCCCTCACTGTAACACTCTCTGACATACCCCAGACCCCCTCACTGTAACACTCTCTGATATACCCCACACCCCCTCACTGTAACTCTCTGTGATATACCCCACACCCCCTCACTGTAACACTCTCTGATATACCCCACACCCCCCTCACTGTAACACTCTCTGATATACTCCACACCCCCTCACTGTAACACTCTCTGATATACCCCACACCCCCCTCACTGTAACACTCTCTGATATACCCCACACCCCCTCACTGTAACACTCTCTGACATACCCCAGACCCCCTCACTGTAACACTCTCTGATATACCCCACACCCCCTCACTGTAACACTCTCTGACATACCCCAAACCCCCTCACTGTAACACTCTCTGATATACCCCACACCCCCTCACTGTAACACTCTCTGACATACCCCACATCCCCCTCACTGTAACACTCTCTGATATACCCCACACCCCCTCACTGTAACACTCTCTGATATACCCCAAACCCCCTCACTGTAACACTCTCTGACATACCCCAAACCCCCTCACTGTAACACTCTCTGATATACCCCACACCCCCTCACTGTAACACTCTCTGACATACCCCACATCCCCCTCACTGTAACACTCTCTGATATACCCCACACCCCCTCACTGTAACACTCTCTGACATACCCCACATCCCCCTCACTGTAACACTCTCTGATATACCCCACACCCCCTCACTGTAACACTCTCTGATATACCCCACACCCCCTCACTGTAACACTCTCTGGTATACCCCACACCCCCTCACTGTAACACTCTCTGATATACCCCACACCCCCTCACTGTAACACTCTCTGACATACCCCACACCCCCTCACTGTAACACTCTCTGATATACCCCACACCCCCTCACTGTAACACTCTCTGATACACCCCACACCCCCTCACTGTAACACTCTCTGATATACCCCACACCCCCTCACTGTAACACTCTCTGATATACCCCACACCCCCTCACTGTAACACTCTCTGATATACCCCACACCCCCTCACTGTAACACTCTCTGATATACCCCACACCCCCTCACTGTAACACTCTCTGATATACCCCACACCCCCTCACTGTAACACTCTCTGATATACCCCACACCCCCTCACTGTAACACTCTCTGACATACCCCACACCCCCTCAGTGTAACACTCTCTGATATACCCCACACCACCTCACTGTAACACTCTCTGACATACCCCACACCCCCTCACTGTAACACTCTCTGATATACCCCACATCCCCCTCACTGTAACACTCTCTGATATACCCCACACCCTCGCTGTGACTGTAACACTACATTCTGCACCCTCTCCTTTCCTTCTCTATGAACGGTATGCTTTGTCTGTATAGCGCACAAGAAACAATACTTTTCACTGTATCCCAATACATGTGACAATAATAAATCAAATCAAATATTTTCCACTTCTGCACCCTATACAGACAAAGCATACCGTTCATAGAGTACATAGGGGAGAAGGAGAGGAGAGGGTGCAGAATGCAGTGTTACAGTCACAGCGAGGGTGTAGAGAAAGATCAGCTTAATACTTGATTTGATTTATTATTGTCACATCCTGGGATACAGTGAAAAGTATTGTTTCTTGCGCACTATACAGACAAAGCATACCGTTCATAGAGAAGGAAAGGAGAAGGTGCAGAATGTAGTGTTACAGTCACAGCGAGGGTGTAGAGAAAGATCAGCTTAATTTGATTTGATTTATTATTGTCTCCTCCCAGTCTAGCGATGGAACCACCAGGCCACCCTACTGCGTGAATGATATGATGCAGTCATAGCGGTTTACAGCACGGACACAGGCCCTTCGGCCCAACTTGTTCATGCTGCCCCCTTCTTTTCAACCACTGAGCTCGTCTCAGTTGCCCACATTTGGCCCCTGTCCCTCTATACCCATCTTACCCATGTAACCATGTTTAGAAGGGTGAGGGGGGATCTTATGGAGACGTATAAGATAATGAAGGGGATGGATAGGGTAGAGGTAGAGAGATTCTTCCCGCTCAGAAAGGACAGCAGGACTAGAGGGCACAGCCTCAAGATAAGGGGGGTTTAGATTGGAGTTGAGGAGGAACTTCTTCACTCAAAGGGTGGTGAATCTCTGGAATTCTCTGCCCGTTGAAGTGGTGGAGGCTGCCTCGCTGAATATATTGAAGTCACGGGTAGATAGGTTTCTGATAGACAGGGGAGAAAGCGGGAAAGTGGAACTGATCCACTTCAGATCAGCCGTGATCTTATTGAATGGCGGGGCAGGCTCGAAGGGCTCGATGACCCTACTCCTGCTCCTATTTCTTACGTTTCTACTTTTTAAAAGACAAAATTGTACCCGCCTCTACTACTACTGCCTCCGGCAGCTCGTTCCAGACACTCACCACCCTCTGGGTGAAGAAAATTGGCACGCTGGTGACTTAATCGAGGCGGACAAGATGATCAGAGGGTGGACAGCGAGAGCCTTTTTCCTCGGATGGTGACAGCTAACACAAGGAGACATTAAATCGAGGGGTGGTAATTATAGGGCGGAGGTAGGTTCTTTACTCAGAGGGTGTGGAATGCCCTGCCTGCAGCAGTTGTGGACTCGCCAACTTTAAGGGCGTTCAAATGGTCAGTGGCTAGGCATATGGATAAGATTGGAATAGTTTAGGTTAGAGGGTCATTAGATTGGTTCCACTGGTCGGCGCAACATCGAGGGCCTGTACTGCGCTGTAATGTTCTATGTTCTCCTTCTGTATCTCTCCCCTCTCCCCTTAAACCCTCTAGTTTTAGACTCCCCTCCCTTTGGGGAAAAGATATTGACTATCGAGCTGATCTGTGCCACTCATTATTTTATAGACCTCTATAAGATCACCCCTCCAAAGAAAAAAGTCCCAGTCTATCCAGCCTCTCCTTATAACTCAAAGTCCCGGTAACATCCTAGTAAATCTCTTCTGCGCTCTTTCTAGTTTAATAATATCCTTTCTATAATAGGGTGACCAGAACTGTACACAGTATTCCAAGTGTGGCCTTACCAATGTCTTGTACAACTTCAACAAGACATCCCAATTCCCGTATTCAATGTCCTGACCGATCTATGGAGTTACATGAAACATTTTATTTCAATTCATTTGTGGGACAGCATTTATGGGTCAGCTATTTACCATTTATATAGATGATCTGGAGGAGGGAACCGAGTGTAGGGTGTCGAAATTTGCTGATGACACCAAGATTGGTGGAACGGCAAATTGTGCGGAGGGTGTGGAGAGTCTACAGAAGGATCTAGATAGGCTGGGCGAATGGGCCAGGAAATGGCAAATGGAATTTAATGTTGGCAAGTGTGAGGTGGTCCACTTTGGTAGGAAGAATGGTAGGAAGGACTATTACTTACGTGGAGAAAAACTGCAGCAGGCGATGGTGCAGAGGGACCTCGGGGTCCTTGTGCATGAGTCGCAAAAACCCAGCTTGCAGGTGCAGCAGGTGGTCAGGAAGGCGAATGGGATGCTGGCCTTCATAGCGAGGGGGATTGAATATAAAAGTAGGGAGGTCTTGCTGCGGCTGTATAGGGCATTGGTGAGGCCGCAGCTGGAGTACTGTGTGCAGTTTTGGGCACCGTACTTACGCAAGGATATTTTGGCCTTGGAGGGAGTGCAGAGGAGGTTTACTAGGCTGATACCGGAGTTGAGGGGGTTGGGCTATGAGGAGAGGCTGAATAAACTAGGCTTGTACTCGTTAGAGTTTAGAAGAATGAGGGGAGATCTCATTGAGACGTATAAGATGATGAATGGGATGGATAGGATAGAGGTGGAGAGACTCTTCCCGCTCAGAAAAGACAGTAGGACTAGGGGGCACAGCCTCAAGATAAAGGGAGGGCGGTTTAGAACGGAGTTGAGGAGGAACTTCTTCACTCAAAGGGTGGTGAATCTCTGGAATTCTCTGCCCGTTGAAGTGGTGGAGGCTGCCTCGCTAAATATTTTTAAGAAGCGGGTTGATGGGTTTTTGATAAGAGAGGGGATTAAGGGTTATGGGGAGAGGGCGGGAAAGTGGAACTGAGCCACGACAGATCAGCCATGATCTTATTGAATGGCGGGGCAGGCTCGAAGGGCTAGATGGCCTACTCCTGCTCCTATTTCTTATTATGTTCTTTATTGCCCAGTTGCCCCCTTGGAGGGGCAGTTGAGAGTCAACCCCATTGCTGTGGCTCTGGGAGACACATGTAGGCCAGACCGGGGGGTAAGGACGGCTGGGAATCGAACCCGGGTCCCTGGCGCTGTGAGGCAGCAGTGCTAACCCACCGTGCCACCCTGCTGCCCACTCAAACCCAGGACCCCAGAGTGCTAGATTAGTAGCCCAGCGACAGTGCCCCTACCCTCTCACCCCCACCACCCCTGAATGAACCGGACAGATTGGCTTTGTGTCTCAGTGGCAACATCAGTCCCGGAAGGTCAGGGTTCGAGCCCCATTCAATGGGCCTTGGATGAAGCCAACCCCCCCCACCGCAATTGGGTGATGGTGGCAGACCCATGGGGGAAGCTTTCTGGTCCATCCCAACTGCAGGAAGCAAAGGAAGGACCCTGCCTTTGCCAAGATGAACGCACCCACTAGAGATGGACGATCGCCACTGCCCTCCTGGGGACTGGTATCCGAGAAGGAGTCAGGAGGAAAACGGGAAAATTGATACCACTTCCACACTCATGGGGAAATCTAGACCATTCAGTTGGAAAGTTCCAATGCTAAGAATGGACCGCCACTCCAACACTATAGCCCCACCAACGCCTCGACTTTCTCAGGAGACTAAGGAAATTTGGCATGTCCGCTACGGCTCTCACCAACTTTTACAGATGCCCCATAGAAAGCATCCTTTCCGGATTTATCCATGATATGGAGTTGCCTGTGTTGGATAGGGGTAGGTACAGTAACTAGCCTGCTACCAAATAAACCTGTTAGACTTTAACTTGGTGTCGTGAGGCTACTTTCTGGTTGTATCACAGCTCGGTCTGGGCTCCTGCTCTGCCCAAGACCGCAAGGAACTACAAAAGGGTCCTGAATGTAGCCCCAATCCCATCACACAAACCAGCCTCCCATCCATTGACTCCGTCTACACTTCCCACTGCCTCAGGGAAAAGCAGCCGGGATAATCAAGGACCCCCCCCCCCCACACACCCCGGACATTCTCTCTTCCACCTTCTTCCGTCGGGAAAAAGATACAAAAGTCTGAGGTCCCGTACCGACCGACTCAAGAACAGCTTCTTCCCTGCTGCTGTCAGACTTTTGAATGGACCTACCTCGCATTAAGCTGATCTTTCACTACACCCTCGCTGTGACTGTAACACTACATTCTGCACCCTCTCCTTTCCTTCTCTATGAACAGTATGCTTTGTCTGTATAGCGCGCAAGAAACAATACTTTTCACTGTATCCCAGTACATGTGACAATAATAAATCAAATCAAATATTAAGCTGATCTTTCTCTACACCCTCGCTGTGACTGTAACACTACATTCCAAGATTTGACAATTTATTTATTCGTGTTACAAGTCAGGCTTACATTACCACCGCAATGAAGTTACTGTGAAAATGCCCGAGTCGCCACATTCCGAGCACCTGTTTGGTGTAACACTGAGGGAGAATTTAGCACCTAACCAGCACGTTTTTCAGACTGTGGGAGGAAACCGGAGCACCCAGAGGAAACCCACGCAGACACGGGGACAATGTGCAGTCTTTACACAGACGGTGACCCGAGCCGGGAATCGAACCCGGGTTCTGCACCCTCAAAGTTCCTTCTCCCCTCTGTACTCTATGAATGGTATGCTTTGTCTGTACAGTGCGCAAGAAACAATACTTTTCACTGTTCCCAGTACACGTGACAATAATAAATCAAACCAAATATTAAGCTGATCTTTCTCTACACCCTCACTGTGACTGTAACACTGCATTCTGGATCCTCTCCTTTCCTTCTCTATGAACGGTATGCTTTGTCTGTATAGAGCACAAGAAACAATACTTTTCACTGTATCCCAATATATTTGACAATAATAAATCCAATCAAATATTAAGCTGATCTTTCTCTACACCCTCGCTGTGACTGTAACACTACATTCTGCACCCTCTCCTTTCCTTCTCTATGAACGGTATGCTTTGTCTGTATAGCGCAAGAAACAATACTTTTCACTGTGTCCCGATAAATGTGACAATAATAAATCAAATCAAATATTAACTTGATCTTTCTCTACACCCAAGCTGTGACTGTAACACTACATTCTGCACCCTCTCCTTTCCTTCTCTATGATCGGTATGCTTTGTCTGCACAAGAAACAATACTTTTCGTACACGTGACAATAATAAATGAAATGAAATGGAATCAGGGAGACAGGAGATGCTATCGCTCCTACTTGGGAGATATTTGGAATTCAGAAAGAGCGCCGTACATGTCTCATGGTGTTGTTAAGCATATTCTTAAATGCGTTTTTCCCAGAGATGACAGAGCGCAGTCACAGGAAAATGTCTTGGCAGGTATGACATGAGTCTGGTTAAACCGCTTAGCAGAGAAATCGTATTAAACGAACATTGCAGACTAATTTAATTTGGAATGCAACTTTTTTCCTCAAAAAAATAGTGCTTAGCGTACACACATCTACATGTCGGCAAAGGAGTGACAGATGGAACACATGGGCACTTTGGGAGGAGGGACGGAGGCAGAGACTATTTTCGGGATGGGGAAAATGCTTCGGGAATCGGAAACACAAAATGGGGTTGGGATTCTGAAGGTTAACGTGCAGGTTTCGTTAGGAAGGAAAATGCAATGTTAGCATTCGTGTCAAGAGGGGCTAGAATACAGGGGCAGGGATGTACTTCGTCAGTTTGACTGAGAAAGATAGAGGGTTATAGGTAAACCGAGTAGAACATAGAACGCAGAAAAACTACAGCACAAACAGGCCCTTCGGCCCACAAGTTGCGCCGATGATATCCCTACCTACCAGGCCTATCTGTAACCCTCAATCCCATTAAATCCCATGTTCTCATCCAGAAGTCTCTTAAAAGACCCCAGCGGGTTCGCCTCCACCGACAGCAGCCCATCCCACTCACTCACCACCCTCAGTGAAAAACTTACCCCTGACATCTCCTCTGTACCTGCTCCCCAGCACCTTAAACCTGTGTCCTCTCGTAGCGACCATTCCAGCCCTGGGAAAAAGCCTCTGAGAATCCACCCTATCTATACCTCTCAACATCTTATAAACCTCTATCAGGTCACCCTCTCAACCTCCGTCTCTCCAGGGAGAAAAGACCGAGCTCCCTCAACCTATCCTCATAAGGCATGCCTCCCAATCCAGGCAACATCCTTGTCAATCTCCTCTGGTAGGTAGGGATATGATTGGCGCAACTTGTGGGCTGAAGGGCCTGTTTGTGCTGTAGTTTTTCTATGTTCTATGTAGTTCTGAGGCTGTATCAGGCTCTGGTCAGACCCCATTTGGAGTATTGTGAGCAGTTTTGGGCCCTGTATCTCAGGAAGGGTGTGCCGGTCTTGGAGAGGGTCCAGAGGAGGTTCACAAGAATGATCCCTGGAATGAAGAGCTTGTCGTATGAGGAACGGGTTGAGGACTCTGGGTCTGTACTCGTTGGAGTTTAGAAGCGGGGGGCCCTGGATAGAGTGGACGTGGAGAGGATGTTTCCACCAGTAGGAAAAACTAGAACCACAACCTCTGGCTAAAGGGACGATCCTTTAAAACAGAGACGAGGAGGGATTTCTTCAGCCAGAGAGTGGGGAATCTGTGGAACTCTTTGCCACAGAGGAGGCCGGGTCATTGAGACAGAGATAGAGAGGTTCCTGATTAATAAGGGGATCAGGGGAAAAGGCAGGAGAATGGGGGATGAGAGAAATATCAGCCATGATTGAATGGCAGAGCAGAATCGATGGGCTGAGTGGCCTCATTCTGCTCTGATGTCTTATGGTCTCAGCTGGCACTTAGAATGAAAGGCCAGTGGGTGGGGGAGGGGCTGGGGACAAAGGTCAAAGGTTTCTGAGGCAACTCCTGCAATCACTGAGATACCTGCAGGGTGGCACAGTGGGTTAGCACGGCTGCCTCACGGCGCCAGGGACCCGGGTTCGATTCCCGGCTCGGGTCACAGTCTGTGTGGAGACTGCATGTTCTCCCCATGTCTGCATGGGTTTCTTCTTGGTGCTCCGGTTTCCTCCCACAGTCCAAAGATGTACAGGTTAGGTGGATTGGCCATGCTAACTTGTCCCTTAGTGTCCAAAGATGTGTAAGTTAGGTGGATTGGCCATGCTAAATTGCCCCTTAGTGTCCAAAGATGTGCAGGTTAGGTGGATTGGCCATGCTAAATTGTCCCTTAGTGTCCAAAGATGTGTAGGTTAGGTGGATTGGCCATGCTAAATTGCCCCTTAGTGTCCAAAGATGTGTAGGTTAGGTGGATTGGCCATGCTAAATTGTCCCTTAGTGTCCAAAGATGTACAGGTTAGGTGGATTGGCCATGCTAAATTGTCCCTTAGTGTCCAAAGATGTGTAGGTTAGGTGGATTGGCCATGCTAAATTGTCCCCTAGTGTCCAAAGATGTGCAGGTTAGGTGGATTGGCCATGCTAAATTGCCCCTTAGTGTCCAAAGATGTGCAGGTTAGGTGGATTGGCCATGCTAAATTGCCCCTTAGTGTCCAAAGATGTACAGGTTAGGTAGATTGGCCATGCTAAATTGCCCCTTAGTGTCCAAAGATGTATAGGTTAGGTGGATTGGCCATGCTAAATTGTCCCTTAGTGTCCAAAGATGTGTAGGTTAGGTGGATTGGCCATGCTAAATTGTCCCTTAGTGTCCAAAGTGGGAGGAAACCCATGCAGATACGGGGGAGAAGATGCAAACTCCACACCCACAATTGGAATTGTATCAGGGCCCCTGGCACTGTGAGGCAGCAGTGCTAATCACTCCTCCCCCCCACCCCCTAGAAGGACAAGGGTGGGGGACAGCAGACACATGGGGAACACCACCCCCTGCAAGATCCCCCCTCCGAGCCACTCACCATCCCGACTTGGAAATATATCGGCCGTTCCTTCACTGTGGCTGGGGTCAAAATCCTGGAACTCCCTCCCTAACAGCACTGTGGGTGTACCTACACCACACACACGGGGACTGACTGATGTCCAATCACAATCCTGGAACTCCCTCCCTAACAGCACTGTGGGTGTACCTACACCACACACACATGGGCGACTGACTGATGTCCAATCACAATCCTGGAACTCCCTCCCTAACAGCGCTGTGGGTGTACCTACACCACACACGGGGGACTGCGGTGGATTCAAGATGGCGGCTCACCCATCACCTTCTCAAAGGAGGGGTGGGGGAGGCGACTGGGATGCGACCAGCCAGCAAGGCCCCACATTCCCATGAATTAACCCCAGAAATCTCTCAATCCCGAGTTAAGGGTTGATCTGGATTTGATTGACACTGGGTAAGAGACTCGAGCGTTGACGACAGGCTTTTGGGCCTAGTTCGTGAGGCCAAAATCCAGTGAAAGAGTAGCCAAATCCTAAAAACCATTGTTAAATCTCTCTCTCTCTCTCTCCCTGTTTTTCTCTCTCTGTCTCTCTCCCTCTCTGTCTCTC
>NW_027650902.1:0-7500 GCF_965287045.1 Carcharhinus amblyrhynchos
CTGTCTGAGCGTGCATCTACAAATCCCCACCTCCTCACTTTCCACAAGTGCTCACCTTAGCTGCTCTCGATTTACATATCGCACTGCCTCAGTAATCGTTATTTACCCCCCGCTGTCAAAACTGCAGACCAGGCAGAAATTAATAGTTACAGCTTCCGGCAAACTCCCTCATCAGAGAGTTTGTCAAACCCCAGCCCAGGGCTCAGCGGAGTGTACTCGCTCTGTGAAAACACACAGGGTACAGTCCCACACATTTCCCATTTCATAACCAACCCACAACGCAGCCTAAACTGGACTATGCACAGCAGGGGGAGAGCTTCAAACCTCCCCACAGTGCGGCGCTCCCTCGGCACCGACCCTCCCCACAGTGCGGCCGCTCCCTCGGCACCGACCCTCCCGCAGTGCGGCGCTCCCTCGGCACCGACCCTCCCGCAGTGCGGCGCTCCCTCGGCACCGACCCTCCCGCAGTGCGGCGCTCCCTCGGCACCGACCCTCCCCACAGTGCGGCGCTCCCTCGGCACCGACCCTCCCTCCACAGTGCGGCGCTCCTCGGCACCGACCCTCCCACAGTGCGGCGCTCCCTCGGCACCGACCCTCCCACAGTGCGGCGCTCCCTCGGCACCGACCCTCCCCACAGTGCGGCGCTCCCTCGGCACCGACCCTCCCCACAGTGCGGCGCTCCCCTCGGCACCGACCCTCCCACAGTGCGGCGCTCCCTCAGCACCGACCCTCCCACAGTGCGGCGCTTCCCTCAGCACCGACCCTTCCCCACAGTGTGGCGCTCCCTCAGCACCTACCCCTCCCACAGTGCAGCGCTCCCTCAGCACCGACCCTCCCCACAGTGCGGCGCTCCCTCGGCACAACCCTCCCCGCAGTGCGGCGCTCCCTCGGCACCAACCCTCCCCGCAGTGCGGCGCTCCCTCAGCACCGACCCTCACTTTATTCTATATCTAACCCCGTGCTGTACCTGTCCTGGGAGTGTTTGATGGGGGGGGACAGTGTAAAGGGGCTTTACTCTGTATCTAACCCCCGTGCTGTACCCGTCCTGGGAGTGTTTGATGGGGGGACAGTGTAGAGGGAGCTTTACTCTGTATCTAACCCCGTGCTGTACCTGTCCTGGGAGTGTTTGATGGGGGGGACAGTGTAGAGGGAGCTTTACTCTGTATCTAACCCCGTGCTGTACCTGTCCTGGGAGTGTTTGATGGGGGGACAGTGTAGAGGGAGCTTTACTCTGTATCTAACCCCGTGCTGTACCTGTCCTGGGAGTGTTTGATGGGGGGACAGTGTAGAGGGAGCTTTACTCTGTATCTAACCCCGTGCTGTACCTGTCCTGGGAGTGTTTGATGGGGGGACAGTGTAGAGGGAGCTTTACTCTGTATCTAACCCCGTGCTGTACCTGTCCTGGGAGTGTTTGATGGGGGGGGACAGTGTAGAGGGAGCTTTACTCTGTATCTAACCCCGTGCTGTACCTGTCCTGGGAGTGTTTGATGGGGGGACAGTGTAGAGGGAGCTTACTCTGTATCTAACCCCGTGCTGTACCTGTCCTGGGAGTGTTTGATGGGGGACAGTGTAGAGGGAGCTTTACTCTGTATCTAACCCCGTGCTGTACCTGTCCTGGGAGTGGTTTGATGGGGGACAGTGTAGAGGGAGCTTTACTCTGTATCTAACCCCGTGCTGTACCTGTCCTGGGAGTGCTTGATGGGGGGGACAGTGTAGAGGGAGCTTTACTCTGTATCTAACCCCGTGCTGTACCTGGGATGCCTGTCATCGCTGAAATTCATTGTGAAAATTGTGTGATGTGTTGGTGCATCGTTGCTGCTGTTTGCAGTCAGTGAGAATGGGGTTTGAGCTGCGCTGTTGAAAGGTTATAGGGTTAAAGTGTTGAATAACACCTCTGGTGTAACAGTCCCACGGGCGCCGCGTGTATTTCTGCTTCTATTTATTCTCCCATCGCCTCTGCAATTTCACACGCTCCAACAGGACCACCCCCGAATCCTCCTCCCCACCCATCACCCCCAAATCCACCCCCACCCTGACTCCCGAGTCTGCCTGCGTCCCTTCCCCGCCCCCCCCCCCCACCACCGTTCAGCTCCGTCTCCGCACATATCGCCAGCCCCGCTCCCTCTCTGCGTTTACCCATCAGCGCCGCGCGTCAGCTCACCTTAACACCGCGATGAAGTTACTGTGAAATCCCACCGCACTCCTGTGGGGGTTACGCCGGGGGGGAGGGGGAGGGGGAGGGGGAGGGGGAGGGGTGGGGGGGGGGGTGTGGGGGGGGGAGAATTTAGCGCGGCCCCGACCAGCACAGTCTCTCGGACTGCGGGAGGAAACCCAACGCGGACACGGGAGAACGTGCGGACTCCGCGCAGACAGTGACCCCCCCCCCCCGAGGCCGGGAATCGAACCCGGGTCCCTGGCGCCGAGAGGCAGCCGTGCTGACCCCCGCTGTGCTGTCAGTTTGGTGGCCGTCACTGCTGGTCTGGGGCAGGGGGCCCCGTCCTCCCCCCACCCCCCACTGACCCCCAAACCTGCTTCTGGAACTCTGTGTCTCTCTCTCTCTCTCCCTGTCTCCGTCTCTCACTCTGCCCCCCCTCTCTCCCTGTCTGTGTCCCTCTCTCTGCCTTTCTCTCCGTGTGCCTCTCAATCTCTCTCTCTGTCTCTGTGTGTGTGTCTCTCCCTGTGTCCCTCTCTCTCTCTCTGTCTCTGTGTCCCTCTCTCTGTCTCTGTGTCCCTCTCTCTCTCTCTGTCTCTGTGTCCCTCTCTCTGTCTCTGTGTCCCTCTCTCTCTCTGTCTCTGTGTCCCTCTCTCTCTCTCTGTCTCTGTGTCCCTCTCTCTCTCTCTGTCTCTGTGTCCCTCTCTCTCTCTCTGTCTCTGTGTCCCTCTCTCTCTCTCTGTCTCTGTGTCCCTCTCTCTCTCTCTGTCTCTGTGTCCCTCTCTCTCTCTCTGTCTCTGTGTCCCTCTCTCTCTCTCTGTCTCTGTGTCCCTCTCTCTGTCTCTGTGTCCCCTCTCTCTCTCTGTCTCTGTGTCCCTCTCTCTCTCTCTGTCTCTGTGTCCCTCTCTCTCTCTCTGTCTCTGTGTCCCTCTCTCTCTCTCTGTCTCTGTGTCCCTCTCTCTCTCTCTGTCTCTGTGTCCCTCTCTCTCTCTCTGTCTCTGTGTCCCTCTCTCTGTCTCTGTCTCTGTGTCCCTCTCTCTGTCTCTGTGTCCCTCTCTCTCTCTGTCTCTGTGTCCCTCTCTCTCTCTTGTCTCTGTGTCCCTCTCTCTCTCTCTGTCTCTGTGTCCCTCTCTCTCTCTCTGTCTCTGTGTCCCTCTCTCTCTCTCTGTCTCTGTGTCCCTCTCTCTCTCTCTGTCTGTGTCCCTCTCTCTCTCTCTGTCTCTGTGTCCCTCTCTCTGTGTCTCTGTGTCCCTCTCTCTCTCTGTGTCTCTGTGTCCCTCTCTCTCTCTGTGTCTCTGTGTCCCTCTCTCTCTCTGTGTCCCTCTCTCTCTCCTCTCTCTGTGTCCCTCTCTCTCTCTCTCTCTGTGTCCCTCTCTCTCTCTCTCTCTGTGTCCCTCTCTCTCTCTCTCTCTCTGTGTCTCTCTCTCTCTCTCTCTCTCTCTGTGTCCCTCTCTCTCTCTCTGTGTCCCTCTCTCTCTCTCTCTCTCTGTGTCCCTCTCTCTCTCTCTCTGTGTCCCTCTCTCTCTCTCTCTCTCTGTGTCCCTCTCTCTCTCTCTCTCTCTGTCCCTCTCTCTCTCTGTGTCCCCTCTCTCTCTCTGTGTCCCCTCTCTCTCTCTGTGTCCCCTCTCTCTCTCTGTGTCCCCTCTCTCTCTCTGTGTCCCCTCTCTCTCTCTCTCTCTGTGTCTCTCTCTCTCTGTGTCCCCTCTCTCCCTGTCTGTGTCCCTCTCTCTGTCACCATCTGCCTCTCTCTCCATGTGCCTCTCAGTCTCTCTCTCTCTCTGTCTGTGTGTGTGTCCCCCTCTCTCCCTCTGTATCCCTCTCTCTCTCTGTCCCTGTCCCCATCTCCCTGAGTGTCTCACACCCTGCCTCTCTCCCTCTCTCTCTGTCTCTCGCTCTCTGTCACCGTCTGCCTCTCTCTCTCTATGTGAGTGTCTGTCTCTCCCTCTGTCACCACATACCCATTCCTCTCTCAGGCCTGAGTCAGACACTCAGTTGGGTTTCTCACCTCTGCAGTCTGGTACGTGTGAACTGCCAACATGTGAACTCCAGGTGCCTGTGGTTGGGTACAGCTGGGGAGCAAGGCAGAGCAGAGAGTGTCCCATTTCACCGTCCTGCTGGCTGCCTTGCATCAATCCTCCAGGGAAGCAGGCCCCAGAATCCCCTCCAGACCGGCTAACTGGGAGCCGGCGATGGCGACTCTGTCCAAAGAGCCAATATCCAGACTGGGGCCCCTCAGGATCTTTCAACGGGGAGGGACAATCTCATCAGAACTTCAACGGGGATGGTCGAGAGCTTCAGGTTTTTTGGTGTCCAGATCACCAACCTGTCCTGGTCCCCCCCCATGCCGACATTATAGTTAAGAAAGCCCCACCAACGCCTCTACTTTCTCAGAAGACTAAGGAAATTTGGCATGTCTGCTACGGACTCTCACCAACTTTTACAGATGCCCCATAGAAAGCATTCTTTCTGGTTGTATCACAGCTCGGTCTGGGCTCCTGCTCTGCCCAAGACCGCAAGGAACTACAAAAGGGTGGTGAATGTAGCCCCAATCCCATCACACAAACCAGCCTCCCATCCATTGACTCTGTCTACACTTCCCGCTGCCTCGGGGAAAAGCAGCCGGCATAATCAAGGACCCCCCCCCGCCACACACACCCCGGACATTCTCTCTTCCACCTTCTTCCATCGGGAAAAAGATACAAAAGTCTGAGGTCCCGTACCGACCGACTCAAGAACAGCTTCTTCCCTGCTGCTGTCAGACTTCTGAATGGATCTACCTCGCATTAAGTTGATCTTTCTCTATCCCCTCGCTGTGACTGTAACACTACATTCTGCACCCACTCCTTTCCTTCTCTATGAACAGTATGCTTTGTCTGTATAGCGCGCAAGAAACAATACTTTTCACTGTATCCCAATACATGTGACAATAATAAAGCAAATCTATGTACTCTATGAACAGTATGCTTTATCAGAAAAGGTTTTGACATTGCCAAAACTGAGCGGATTTGGTGTCAGGCTAAAGAGGCGGCCATTTTGAACACAGGCTAAGAGGCGGAGTAGGCCGCAATGGGCCTTGGAGCCTGCCCCCCCCCCTGCCCACACCATTCCACACCATCATAAGCTGATCTGTGTAGAGGGAGCTTTACTCTGTATCTAACCCTGTGCTGTACCTGTCCTGGGAGTGTTTGATGGGGGACAGTGTAGAGGGAGCTTTACTCTGTATCTAACCCCGTGCTGTACCTGTCCTGGGAGTGTTTGATGGGGGGGACAGTGTAGAGGGAGCTTTACTCTGTATCTAACCCCGTGCTGTACCTGTCCTGGGAGTGTTTGATGGGGGGGACAGTGTAGAGGGAGCTTTACTCTGTATCTAACCCCGTGCTGTATCTGTCCTGGGAGTGTTTGATGGGGGGGACAGTGTAGAGGGAGCTTTACTCTGTATCTAACCCCGTGCTGTACCTGTCCTGGGAGTGTTTGATGGGGGGGACAGTGTAGAGGGAGCTTTACTCTGTATCTAACCCCGTGCTGTCCCTGTCCTGGGAGTGTTTGATGGGGGGACAGTGTAGAGGGAGCTTTACTCTGTATCTAACCCCGTGCTGTACCTGTCCTGGGAGTGTTTGATGGGGGGACAGTGTAGAGGGAGCTTTACTCTGTATCTAACCCCGTGCTGTACCTGTCCTGGCAGTGTTTGATGGGGGGGACAGTGTAGAGGGAGCTTTACTCTGTATCTAACCCCGTGCTGTACCTGTCCTGGGAGTGTTTGATGGGGACAGTGTAGAGGGAGCTTTACTCTGTATCTAACCCCGTGCTGTACCTGTCCTGGGAGTGTTTGATGGGGGACAGTGTAGAGGGAGCTTTACTCTGTATCTAACCCCGTGCTGTGCCTGTCCTGGGAGTGTTTGATGGGGGACAGTATACTGTGTACCTAACTACCATATCTTTGGACTGTGGGAGGAAACCGGAGCACCCGGAGGAAACCCACGCAGACACGGGGAGAATGTGCAAACTCTACAAAGACAGTTACCCGAGGCTAAAATGGAACTCAGGTTCCTGGTGCTGTGAGGCAGCAGTGCGAACCACTGTGCAGTCCTGAGATAGAGAGAGAGAGAGAGACGGGTGAAGGTTACAGAGATAGGGAGGGGGTGTAGGGGGGCTGGAGGGGGTTACAGAGATAGGGTGGGGGCGTAGGGGGCTGGAGGGGGTTACAGAGATAGGGAGGGGGTGTAGGGGGGCTGGAGGAGGTTACAGAGATAGGGAGGGGGTGTAGGGGGCTGGAGGGGGCCACAGAGATAGGGAGGGGGTGTAGGGGGTTACAGAGAGAGGGAGGGGGTGGATGAGGTGACAGAGATACTTGATTCGGACATGAAACCTCAGCTTGTTCTCTCTCTCATTTCCGGATATAATGAGTGATATTTGCCAGTAACAGTTAGAGAAAGGTGCGATATTATAGTCTCAAAAATAGACCTGGTGTCAAAATCTGAGACAACTTACTTAGTCAATCAGCTACCAACATCCTGGGGGTTACCATTGACCATCACTGAATCCCCCCCCTCCAACTATCAACATCCTGGGGGTTACCATTGACCATCACTGAATCCCCCCCCTCCAACTATCAACATCCTGGGGGTTACCATTGACCATCACTGAATCCCCCCCCCCAACTATCAACATCCTGGGGGTTACCATTGACCATCACTGAATCCCCCCCCCCAACTATCAACATCCTGGGGGTTACCGTTGACCAAGAACTGAACTGGACCCAGCCGTATAAATACTGTGGCTCCCAGAGCAGGTCAGAGGCTGGGAATCCTGTGGAGAGTAACTCACCTCCTGACACCCCCCAAAGCCTGTCCACCATCTACAAGGACACAAGTCAGGAGTGTGATGGAACAATCTCCACTTGCCTGGATGGGTGCAGCTCCAACAACACTCGAGAAGCTCGACACCATCCAGGACAAAGCAGCCCCGCTCGATCAACACACTAACCACAAACACTCACTCCCTCCACCACCCACACAGCCGTGTGTACCGTCTGTAAGATGCCCCACAGCGACTCACCAAGGCTCCTTCCACAGCACCTTCCAAACCCACCACCTCTACCATCTAGAAGGACAAGGAGGGGGGCAGCAGACACATGGGGAACACCCCCACCTGCAAGTTCCCCCCTCTGAGCCACTCACCATCCCGACTGGGAAATATATTGGCCGTTCCTTCACTGTGGCTGGGGTCAAAATCCCGGAACTCCCTCCCTAACAGCACTGTGGGTGTACCTACCCCGCACACGGGGACTGACTGATGTCCAATAACAATCCCAGAACTCCCTCCCTAACAGCACTGTGGGTGTACCTACC
>NW_027650902.1:15000-35746 GCF_965287045.1 Carcharhinus amblyrhynchos
AACCTTGGTCCTGTGTGCCCTACGCCCTCAGGTCTCTGTCCGTGGTGGTATCTGTTCCCCTGTCTTCTGGGCGTCTGTCAGGGTCAAACTCCAGCCCGCGCCCCCTCCCCCGACACCCAGTGACTCCCCCACCCCTCCCGACCCCCAATGGCCTGTTCCATCGCCAGACCCAGCAACGTCCAGCTGTGATTCACTGAGGCAACTCCCCCAAAGTAATCGTCCCCCCCCCCCCCCCCACAACCCTACTACCATTGGCGGGGATGGAGGGAGGGGGGACGGGAGTGGGGGGGGGGGGTCGGAGAGACCCCCCGAGGCAGTGAGGTGAGGCTGGGGGGGGCACCCCGAGGGGTCGGAGACGCCCCCAAATTGGTGTCGTATACACTTTGGAATCGTTGTTGGAATCGGACGTTCGCTAGCAGGGCCCTCAAGGGCTGAATGGCCTCCCCCCACCACCCCCTGGCTCCTACTCTCCATGTTTCGAAGAAGGCATTCAGCATGCTTGGTTTCATCGGTCAGGACATTGAATACAGGAGTTGGGACGTCTTGTTGAAGTTGTACAAGACATTGGTAAGGCCACACTTGGAATACTGTGTACAGTTCTGGTCACCCTATTATTGAAAGGATATTATTAAACGAGAATGGGTGCAGAAAAGATTTACTAGGATGCTACCGGGACTTGATGGATTGAGTTATAAGGAGAGGCTGGATAGACTGGGGCTTTTTTCTCTGGAGCGTAGGAGGCAGAGGGATAATCTTATCAAGGTCTATAAAATAATGAGGGGCATAGATCAGCTAGACAGTCAATATCTTTTCCCAAAGGTAGGGGAGTCTAAAACTAGAGGGCATAGGTTTGAGGGGAGAGGGTCCAGAGGGGCAGTTTCTTCACACAGAGGGTGGTGAGTGTCTGGAATGAGCTGCCAGAGGCAGTAGTAGAGGCAGGTACAATTTTGTCTTTTGAAAAGCATTTAGAGAGTTACATGGGTACGATGGGTGTGGAGGGATATGGGCCAAATGTGGGCAATTGGGATTAGCTTAGGGGGTTAGAACAGATGGGGTAGCATGGACAAGATGGGCCGAAGGGCCTGTTTCCCTACTGTAAACCTCTGTGAAGGGAGGGAGGGAGGCACATGGGCAGATTGGGGAGCGGCACAGGGAGGGGAGGGGAGGGGCGCAGGGAGGGAGACAGAGACAGAGAGGCATAGACAGAAAGAGAGAGAGAGAGGGAGAGAGTTTCACACACAGAGAGAGAGGGAGAGAGTGACACACACACAGAGAGAGGGAGAGAGAGACACAGACAGAGAGAGGGAGAGAGTGACACACACAGAGAGAGGGAGAGAGTGACACACAGAGAGAGAGAGAGGGAGAGAGTGACACACACACAGAGAGAGGGAGAGAGAGACACACACAGAGAGAGGGAGAGAGCGACACACACAGAGAGAGGGAGAGAGTGACACACACAGAGAGAGGGAGAGAGTGACACACACAGAGAGAGGGAGAGAGTGACACACACAGAGAGGGAGAGAGTGGCACACACACAGAGAGAGGGAGAGAGTGACACACACACAGAGAGAGGGAGAGAGTGACACACACACAGAGAGAGGGAGAGAGTGACACACACACAGAGAGAGGGAGAGAGTGACACACACACAGAGAGAGGGAGAGAGTGACACACACACACAGAGAGGGAGAGAGTGACACACACACACAGAGAGGGAGAGAGTGACACACACACACAGAGAGGGAGAGAGTGACACACACACACACAGAGAGGGAGAGAGTGACACACACACACAGAGAGGGAGAGAGTGACACACACACAGAGAGAGGGAGAGAGTGACACACACACAGAGAGAGGGAGAGAGTGACACACACACAGAGAGGGAGAGAGTGACACACACACAGAGAGGGAGAGAGTGGCACACACACAGAGAGGGAGAGAGTGACACACACACAGAGAGAGGGAGAGAGTGACACACACACAGAGAGAGGGAGAGAGTGACACACACAGAGAGGGAGAGAGTGGCGCACACACACAGAGAGAGGGAGAGAGTGACACACACAGAGAGAGAGGGAGAGAGTGACACACACAGAGAGGGAGAGAGTGGCACACACACACAGAGAGGGAGAGAGTGGCACACACACAGAGAGAGGGAGAGAGTGGCACACACACAGAGAGAGGGAGAGAGTGACACACACACAGAGAGAGGGAGAGAGTGACACACACACAGAGAGAGGGAGAGAGTGACACACACACAGAGAGAGGGAGAGAGTGACACACACACAGAGAGAGGGAGAGAGTGACACACACACAGAGAGAGGGAGAGAGTGACACACACACAGAGAGAGGGAGAGAGTGACACACACACAGAGAGAGGGAGAGAGTGACACACACAGAGAGAGGGAGAGAGTGACACACACAGAGAGAGGGAGAGAGTGACACACACAGAGAGAGGGAGAGAGTGACACACACAGAGAGAGGGAGAGAGTGACACACACAGAGAGAGGGAGAGAGTGACACACACAGAGAGGGAGAGAGTGGCACACACAGAGAGGGAGAGAGTGGCACACACACAGAGAGAGGGAGAGAGTGACACACACACACAGAGAGGGAGAGAGTGACACACACACAGAGAGAGGGAGAGAGTGACACACACACAGAGAGAGGGAGAGAGTGACACACACACAGAGAGGGAGAGAGTGACACACACACAGAGAGGGAGAGAGTGGCACACACAGAGAGAGGGAGAGAGTGACACACACACAGAGAGAGGGAGAGAGTGACACACACACAGAGAGAGGGAGAGAGTGACACACACACAGAGAGAGGGAGAGAGTGACACACACACAGAGAGAGGGAGAGAGTGACACACACACAGAGAGAGGGAGAGAGTGACACACACACAGAGAGAGGGAGAGAGTGACACACACACAGAGAGAGGGAGAGAGTGACACACACACAGAGAGAGGGAGAGAGTGACACACACACAGAGAGAGGGAGAGAGTGACACACACACAGAGAGAGGGAGAGAGTGACACACACACAGAGAGAGGGAGAGAGTGACACACACACAGAGAGAGGGAGAGAGTGACACACACACACAGAGAGGGAGAGAGTGACACACACACACAGAGAGGGAGAGAGTGACACACACACACACAGAGAGGGAGAGAGTGACACACACACACAGAGAGGGAGAGAGTGACACACACACACAGAGAGGGAGAGAGTGACACACACACAGAGAGAGGGAGAGAGTGACACACACACAGAGAGAGGGAGAGAGTGACACACACACACAGAGAGGGAGAGAGTGACACACACACACAGAGAGGGAGAGAGTGACACACACACACAGAGAGGGAGAGAGTGACACACACACACAGAGAGGGAGAGAGTGACACACACACACAGAGAGGGAGAGAGTGACACACACACACACAGAGGGAGAGAGTGACACACACACAGAGAGAGGGAGAGAGTGACACACACAGAGAGAGGGAGAGAGTGACACACACAGAGAGAGGGAGAGAGTGACACACACAGAGAGAGGGAGAGAGTGACACACACAGAGAGAGGGAGAGAGCGACACACACAGAGAGAGGGAGAGAGCGACACACACAGAGAGAGGGAGAGAGCGACACACACAGAGAGAGGGAGAGAGCGACACACACACAGAGAGAGGGAGAGAGTGACACACACACAGAGAGAGGGAGAGAGTGACACACACAGAGAGAGGGAGAGAGAGAGAGACACACAGAGAGAGGGAGTGACACACAGAGAGGGAGAGAGCGACACACACAGAGAGAGGGAGAGAGCGACAGAGAACCAACAGGAAGATAGAGGCTGCTGGGGGAATGCAGTGAAGGTTTTTGCAGGGGGGGCAGTCTCTGGGAATGGCCCCGTACCCCCGACTCCTGGCATGGTGGAGATGAAGAGAGATTGAATAGACTGGGTCTGTACTCGTTAGAGTTTAGAAGGATGAGGGGGGATCTTATAGAGACGTATAAGATGATGAAAGGGATGGATAGGGTAGAGGTAGAGAGATTCTTCCCGCTCAGAAAGGACAGCAGGACTAGAGGGCACAGCCTCAAGATAAAGGGGGGGTCGGTTTAGATCGGAGTTGAGGAGGAACTTCTTCACTCAAAGGGTGGTGAATCTCTGGAATTCTCTGCCCGTTGAAGTGGTGGAGGCTGCCTCGCTAAATATATTTAAGTCACGGGTAGATAGGTCTCTGATAGACAGGGGAATTAAGGGGAGAAAGCGGGAAAGTGGAACTGATCCACTATCAGATCAGCCATGATCTTATTGAATGGCGGGGCAGGCTCGAAGGGGGCCAAATGGCCTACTCCTGCTCCTGTTCCTGTCCAGAGGCAGGGAGGGAGGGTCCAACGGGAGAGACACATCTCGCCCGCAAATCGAGTAACTTCCTGCCGAGGGGAGGGAGGAGGAGGTGGGAATAGCTGAGGGTTGACGCGCCAACCCCTCCGACATGGCCTCCTGTCGCCACGTTAACCCTTCCAGACACGGCAGCCCCGGGGTTGGGGGGGCGGGCAGTGTGTGGGAGGAGGGAGCCCGGGGTGGGGGGTGGAAATCTGCCTGCGGGGTTCACCCCCAACACCCCCCCGACCACGGGGGATAAATGGTCACAGGCGTAGAACGTACAACAGCACAGGCCCATCGACGTTGTGCCGAGCTACGTCCCATCCCAAGATCCAGCTATCCCACTCCCTGTCGTTCCGGACTGCTCCACGTGCCTATCCAATAGCCGCTCGGAAGTTCCCAAAGTGTCCGACTCCAGCAGGCAGTCCACACCCCAACCCAACCCAACCCAACCACTCTCTGAGTGAAGAGTCTATCTCGGACATCCCTCCGACATCTCCCACCATCAACCTTACACTTACATCCCCTGGTAACAGTAGGGGGCTGGAGGAGGGTTACAGAGATAGGGAGGGGGGTGTAGGGGGTTACAGAGATAGGGAGGGGGGTGTAGGGGGTTCCAGAGATAGGGAGGGGGGGTGTAGGGAGCTGGAGGAGGGTCACAGAGATAGGGAGGGGGGTGTAGGGGGTTTGGAGGAGGTTACAGAGATAGGGAGGGGGGTGTAGGGGGGCTGGAGGGGGTTACAGAGATAGGGAGGAGGGTGTAGGGGGCTGGAGGGAGGTTACAGAGATAGGGAGGGGGGTGTAGGGGGCTGGAGGGGGTTACAGAGATAGGGAGGGGGGTGTAGGGGGCTGGAGGGGGTTACAGAGATAGGGAGGGGGGTGTAGGGGGCTGGAGGGGGTTACAGAGATAGGGAGGGGGGTGTAGGGGGGCTGGAGGGGGTTACAGAGATAGGGAGGGGGGTGTAGGGGGCTGGAGGGGGTTACAGAGATAGGGAGGGGGGTGTAGGGGGGCTGGAGGGGGTTACAGAGATAGGGAGGGGGGTGTAGGGGGCTGGAGGGGGTTACAGAGATAGGGAGGGGGGTGTAGGGGCTGGACGAGGTTACAGAGATAGGGAGGGGGGTGTAGGGGGCTGGACGAGGTTACAGAGATAGGGAGGGGGTGTAGGGGGCTGGAGGGGGTTACAGAGATAGGGAGGGGGGTGTAGGGGGCTGGAGGGGGTTACAGAGATAGGGAGGGGGGTGTAGGGGGTTACAGAGATAGGGAGGGGGTGTAGGGGGGCTGGAGGAGGTTACAGAGATAGGGAGGGGGGTGTAGGGGGCTGGAGGGGGTTAGAGAGATAGGGAGGGGGGTGTAGGGGGGCTGGAGGGGGTTACAGAGATAGGGAGGGGGTGTAGGGGGCTGGAGGGGGTTACAGAGATAGGGAGGGGGTGTAGGGGGCTGGAGGGGGTTACAGAGATAGGGAGGGGGGTGTAGGGGGCTGGAGGGGGTTAGAGAGATAGGGAGGGGGGTGTAGGGGGGCTGGAGGGGGTTACAGAGATAGGGAGGGGGGTGTAGGGGGGCTGGAGGAGGGTTACAGAGATAGGGAGGGGGTGTAGGGGGCTGGAGGGGGTTACAGAGATAGGGAGGGGGGTGTAGGGGGCTGGAGGGGGTTACAGAGATAGGGAGGGGGGTGTAGGGGGTTACAGAGATAGGGAGGGGGTGTAGGGGGGCTGGAGGAGGTTACAGAGATAGGGAGGGGGGTGTAGGGGGCTGGAGGGGGTTAGAGAGATAGGGAGGGGGGTGTAGGGGGGCTGGAGGGGGTTACAGAGATAGGGAGGGGGTGTAGGGGGGCTGGAGGAGGTTACAGAGATAGGGAGGGGGGTGTAGGGGGCTGGAGGGGGTTAGAGAGATAGGGAGGGGGTGTAGGGGGGCTGGAGGGGGTTACAGAGATAGGGAGGGGGTGTAGGGGGCTGGAGGGGGTTACAGAGATAGGGAGGGGGGTGTAGGGGGCTGGAGGGGGTTAGAGAGATAGGGAGGGGGGTGTAGGGGGGCTGGAGGGGGTTACAGAGATAGGGAGGGGGTGTAGGGGGCTGGAGGGGGTTACAGAGATAGGGAGGGGGGTGTAGGGGGCTGGAGGGGGTTAGAGAGATAGGGAGGGGGGTGTAGGGGGGCTGGAGGGGGTTACAGAGATAGGGAGGGGGTGTAGGGGGCTGGAGGGGGTTACAGAGATAGGGAGGGGGTGTAGGGGGGCTGGAGGGGGTTACAGAGATAGGGAGGGGGTGTAGGGGGCTGGAGGAGGGTTACAGAGATAGGGAGGGGGTGTAGGGGGTTACAGAGATAGGGAGGGGGGTGTCGGGGGCTGGAGGGGGTTACAGAGATAGGGAGGGGGTGTAGGGGACTGGAGGGGGTTACAGAGATAGGGAGGGGGGTGTCGGGGGCTGGAGGAGGTTACAGAGATCGGGAGGGGGTGTAGGGGGTTTGGAGGAGGTTACAGAGATAGGGAGGGGGGTGTAGGGGGCTGGAGGAGGGTTACAGAGATAGGGAGGGGGTGTAGGGGGCTGGAGGAGGGTTACAGAGATAGGGAGGGGGGTGTAGGGGGCTGGAGGAGGTTACAGAGATAGGGAGGGGGTGTAGGGGGCTGGAGGGGGTTACAGAGATAGGGAGGGGGGTGTAGGTTCTGGGGGAGGCTACAGAGATAGAGGAGGGAGATCGAGAGGAGGGACAGTCGAATCAACGAATGAACGTCCATGGACGTCCCAGAGTGCTTTGCAGCCAACTGGTGCACAGCAAGGTCCCAATTATAGATCACCCGTCCCTTCTCGATGGCCGGTGAACGGACAGATACTGGCCGAGATTTGGCGTCCGGTGAGGCCTGGAGTAGGCTGCCACCTGGTGCCCAGGGGGGCTGTCAGCAGGGCTCCCCTGAGGCCTGGGCCGAGTGAGGAATCCAGAGGCCTGTTGCCAGGCTGGCCACTTGGGGGAAGTAGGCCCCAAAGGTGAAAGGTCGAGGTTAACCCACTCCCTCAGCGGCGTGGGTCCAACGTCCGCAGGGATTGTGGAAACCCTGTCGGGGGGTGTGTGTGTGGGGGGGGGGCATGGGAGGGTAGCGTGTCAGCAGGTGACCCACGTACCCCCCTCCAGGGCCTACTCGAGGGGCAGGTGTGGGCCTCGTTCTTTGGGTGGGGCATCTCCTGACTGGATTGGGTTCATTCTTGCCACGTGTATTGGCACAGACTGGAAACACAGTGGGGTTGGCACTGCCGCCTCACAGCGCCAGGGACCCGGGTTCGATTCCCGGCCTCGGGGGGGGGGGGGTCACTGTCTGTGCGGAGTCTGCACATCCTCCCCGTGTCTGCGTGGGTTTCCTCCCGCAGTCCAAAGGTCCGTGCTGGTTCGGTGTTCAACTCTCTCTCAGTATCCCTGAACAGGGGATTTTCACAGTAACTTCATCGCGGTGTTAATGTTAGCTGACTTGCAACACTAATAAACAAGTAAATATTATTTCTTGCACTATGCAGACAAAGCACACCATTCATAGAGTACATCAGGGAGAAGGAAAGGAGAGGGTGCAGAATGTAGTGTTGCAGTCACAGCGAGGGTGTAGAGAAAGATCAACTTAATGTGAGGTAGGTCCATTCAAAAGTCTGACGGCAGCAGGGAAGAAGCTGTTCTTGAGTCGGTCGGTACGGGACCTCAGACTTTTTCCCGATGGAAGAAGGTGGAAGAGAGAATGTCCGGGGTGTGCGTGGGGGGGGGTCCTTGATGATCCCGGCTGCTTTTCCCCGAGGCAGCGGGAAGTGTAGACGGAGTCAATGGATGGGAGGCTGGTTTGTGTGATGGGATTGGGGCTACATTCACCACCCTTTTGTAGTTCCTTGCGGTCTTGGGCAGAGCTGGAGCCCAGACCGAGCTGTGATACACCCAGAAAGAATGCTTTCTATGGGGCATCTGTAAAAGTTGGTGAGGGTCCGTAGCGGACATGCCAAATTTCCTTAGTCTTCTGAGAAAGTAGAGGCGTTGGTGGGGCTTTCTTAACTATAGTGTCGGCGTGGGGGGGGGGGGGACCAGGACAGGTTGTTGGTGATCTGGACACCTTGAAACATGAAGCTCTCGACCTTTTCTCCCTCCGCCCCTGAATCCCCAAACACACCCCTTACTGACCATCACGAGAGCCGCTGTGGGTGGACGGAGGGAGGGAGGGAGGGAGGCCGTAACCCCATGCAAAATCCAGTTGTCATCAGGGCAAAATGTCCAGATCAAAGAAGAACCAAGTTTTATTCTCTGGAGTCCAAGAGAGAAGCAACGGTCCCTCACTTTTTCCATTGGGATAGTCCCATAGCCATTGATGTTGGCCATTCGGCCCACTGGGGCTATGCCAAAAATCCAACCAGGTCCTTTCTCAACCCACGCACCACCCCCCCCCCCCCCCGCACTCCGTTCATTCCCACCCCCCGCCCCTCGTAACCGTGCAAAAGGATCCCCCCCCCCCTCACGGACTTACCCATTTCCCCCCGGAGGAAGCTCCCATCGAGTCCTGCTGCCGCGCATTTAGATAGCGCCGTGTGCTTCAGGGAACGTCAGTGCTGAGTGGGGGGAGAGAGGGAGAGGGATCCGGCCACCTGGAACAGAACGGGAAGGGGTTTGGGTCCATTGGGATTGTGTACAATGGGAGTGAACGGGAAGGGGTTTGGGATTGGGATTGTGTACAATGGGAGTGAACGGGAAGGGGTTTGGGATTGGGATTGTGTACAATGGGAGTGAACGGGAAGGGGATTGGGATTGGGATTGTGTACAATGGGAGTGAACGGGAAGGGGATGGGGATTGGGATTGTGTACAATGGGAGTGAACGGGAAGGGGATGGGGATTGGGATTGTGTACAATGGGAGTGAACGGGAAGGGGATGGGGATTGGGATTGTGTACAATGGGAGTGAACGGGAAGGGGATGGGGATTGGGATTGTGTACAATGGGAGTGAACGGGAAGGGGTTTGGGATTGGGATTGTGTACGATGGGAGTGAACGGGAAGGGGATTGGGGATTGGGATTGTGTACAATGGGAGTGAACGGGAAGGGGATTGGGATTGTGTACAATGGGAGTGAACGGGAAGGGGTTTGGGGATTGGGATTGTGTACAATGGGAGTGAATGGGAAGGGGTTTGGGGATTGGGATTGTGTACAATGGGAGTGAACGGGAAGGGGATTGGGATTGTGTACAATGGGAGTGAACGGGAAGGGGTTTGGGATTGGGATTGTGTACAATGGGAGTGAACGGGAAGGAGATGGGGATTGGGATTGTGTACAATGGGAGTGAACGGGAAGGGGTTTGGGGATTGGGATTGTGTACAATGGGAGTGAACGGGAAGGGGTTTGGGGATTGGGATTGTGTACAATGGGAGTGAACGGGAAGGGGATTGGGATTGTGTACAATGGGAGTGAACGGGAAGGGGTTTGGGATTGGGATTGTGTACAATGGGAGTGAACGGGAAGGGGATGGGGATTGGGATTGTGTACAATGGGAGTGAACGGGAAGGGGTTTGGGGATTGGGATTGTGTACAATGGGAGTGAACGGGAAGGGGATTGGGATTGTGTACAATGGGAGTGAACGGGAAGGGGTTTGGGGATTGGGATTGTGTACACTGGGAGTGAACGGGAAGGGGATTGGGATTGTGTACAGTGGGAGTGAACGGGAAGGGGTTTGGGGATTGGGATTGTGTACACTGGGAGTGAACGGGAAGGGGTTTGGGATTGTGTACAACGGGAGGGGGTTCGATCCACTGGGAATGTATACAATGGGAAGATTGTGACAAAGATCCTTCGGCACGGAACAAAACACAGGGCTTTGGGAGTCGGCATTTTTAGAAAAGTCTTTATCATAAAACAATACATTTTTCCGGTATAGAAATGTAAAATAAATTACAGAATGTCTATATATATATATATATATATCTATATATATACAGCCCGAGTAACTCTGATAGACAAAGCAAAATGTAATAGAAGGCTTCTGTGTCCCGGGGCAGAGATCAACGAATGTCCCACACAAACTGGTACCTTAACCTTTGACCTGTCCCTCCGTGGAACGGTGGGGCCGTGACCCTTCCCCAACAGCCCGCCAACCCCCCACCCCTGCCAACAAACCCCCCCCCCCCCCACCACCACTCCTCGCCCAGAACGTACGTGGAAACGCGACCCCTGACAAACAGTTCCTTCAAAACGCGCGGGCCAAAACGCGAAACCGGAGATCCGGCTTAACGTCGCGTGACCGTCGGCGGCCATCTTTTCCCGGGCGGGGCAGGCGGGAGCGGAAGGGAAACACCCGGGGGCGACGCGGGGCTTGCAAGTAACCGTCACGACGGCCGACTTCCTAAGTTCTTGCCCGCCAATCCGCAGAGGGGAGTAAAACACAAAATGGGGTCTACTTGAGCTTTCAAAGGCGCCCCCCCCCCCCCCCCGCCCCAATTGGCTGCTAGGCCTCGACACCACTTTGTGAGTGTCCAAAAATGGCCCCTCGGAGCCTGAGGCCTGGAATACTAGGCCCCTCGGAGCCTGAGGCCTGGAATACTAGGCCCCTCGGAGCCTGAGGCCTGGAATACTAGGCCCCTCGGAGCCTGAGGCCTGGAATACTAGGCCCCTCGGAGCCTGAGGCCTGGAATACTAGGCCCCTCGGAGCCTGAGGCCTGGAATACTAGGCCCCTCGGAGCCTGAGGCCTGGAATACTAGGCCCCTCGGAGCCTGAGGCCTGGAATACTAGGCCCCTCGGAGCCAGAGGCCTGGAATACTAGGCCCCTCGGAGCCTGAGGCCTGGAATACTAGGCTGCGTGCAGCCGGAGGCCTGAAATACTAGGCCCCAAAGCCTGCAAACAGAAATGGGTGGCAAAGTAATGACTGAGTAAATTAGATTTTTTTTTAAAGTGGGCATTAAGGCGCTTCAATGGCGGGAGAGTGGGTCGCGGTCTGGCTAGTTACCGCGGCGACGCCCTCGCCAACCAGTCCAAAGTGGCCAGCCGAGGCCTAATCCCTCCAACGGCCTTGTGGGAACGGTGGTCAACTCTAATTGGACGAACCCATCACATGACTTCAATCGCACGTCCTGCCATTGGTTACAACACATCCCCACCACTCGGCAACCCTGCGTCTCTAGAACATTCTTAACGGAAGTGTCAAACGGAAAAAGGAAGGGAAAAGGGAAACCATCTGCCATCTTCCTTGGCACTCCCGGATTTGGGGGGGGGAGGGAGGGGGGGAGGGAGGGAGGGAGGGAGGGGGGGGCTCATTCCCTTATTGATGGGGGGAGGGCTGGTGCTGATGACGTTTCCTTAGCAACGGGAAGGGTCAGTGCCTCGGTGAACTCCAACATGGCTGCCCTGAGGTGCGGGAGACGAGGCGGCCATCTTTAACCGTTCCCCCTTCCCATCATTCCCTCAGCGAGGGGCAGACAGGCAGAGGAGATTTATTGATTGTGTCCAAGAGGCGGATGGATATCGCACGGGGGGGGGGGGGGGGGGGGGGGGGGGGCGACCGGGGTCAAAGGTTATGGGGAGAAAGCGGGGTGAGGCTATTGAGTTGGAGGGTCAGCCATGATGGCGATGGATGGGGGAGCAGGCTCCAAGGGCCAAATGGCCTCCTCCTGCTCCTACCTTCTGTGACCACTAAACGCTCCCCCCACCCCAACCTCTCACTTCCACCCCCACGGAGCAGGTCGGAGGTGACCGGGACAGAGAGGATGGGGAACGGGTCCAAAGGAAATCTCACTACCCACCTCCCCAACCCTCAGGGTAACGGGGAGAATGAACAAACCCCCCAACCTGTTACATCGTGAGGCTTGGGGGGGACGGGGGTGGACACTGGGAGACAGAGCGAGGGGGGGTGGACACTGGGAGACAGAGCGAGGGGGGGTGGACACTGGGAGACAGAGCGAGGGGGGGTGGACACTGGGAGACAGAGCGAGGGGGGGTGGACACTGGGAGACAGAGCGAGGGGGGGTGGACACTGGGAGACAGAGCGAGGGGGGTGGACACTGGGAGACAGAGCGAGGGGGGGTGGACACTGGGAGACAGAGCGAGGGGGGTGGACACTGGGAGACAGAGCGAGGGGGGGTGGACACTGGGAGACAGAGCGAGGGGGGGTGGACACTGGGAGACAGAGCGAGGGGGGGTGGACACTGGGAGACAGAGCGAGGGGGGGTGGACACTGGGAGACAGAGCGAGGGGGGGTGGACACTGGGAGACAGAGCGAGGGGGGGTGGACACTGGGAGACAGAGCGAGGGGGGGGTGGACACTGGGAGACAGAGCGAGGGGGGGTGGACACTGGGAGACAGAGCGAGGGGGGGGGTGGACACTGGGAGACAGAGCGAGGGGGGGGTGGACACTGGGAGACAGAGCGAGGGGGGGGGACACTGGGAGACAGAGCGAGGGGGGGGGACACACACCCACCCCACCGTCGCCCCGAACTAACATCGAGGATGACCACTGACCCAGCCAGTCCCCGTCAACCTCTGATGACCCCTGACCTCCAACATGGCCGCCCACAGGCCGTGACCTCCTACCTTGGCTGACCCCTGGACACTTGCGGCGGGGGGGTTGGGGGGTGGGGGTGCACCCCTCCCAAACCCAACCCTTCACTTTGGTCGAACAAGAACAGTCTGGAATCTTTGGTGCGTATCTCTTTTGGGGAGTGAAGGGGAGGGGGGGGGGGTGGTCCCTTTCCCTGGGGAGGGGTTGCGGTTTCACCCTGGGCGCCGTCGGCAACCCCCCCCACCCTCCCCCCCCCCCGGGCTGAGGGGGCAACTCAGAACCAGCCCTCACCAACCCCCAACCCAAACAGAGGCCAATGCGTGACCCCCAATTTGTGTACAGAGGTTGGGTTGGATTGGAGCTTGCTCTTGTTGGGTCAACGGTGGACCCTCTCGGGTGGGCAAACGGGGAGCGGGGTTGAGGGGGGGGGGGGGGGACGGGGACGTCAAAGTAAACTCCTCGGCTTAGACAACTCCCCCCACCACCCCCACCCTCCCTACGCCAGCGATTTCTGCTCCCGTCTATCACCTAACCTCACCTACCCCTTTGACCCAGAGTAGGGAAGTGTGGAGGGGGGGGGGGGCGGGAGGGAAGGTCAAGGGTCAAGCATGGCGGAGGTTTGGGGGGGGGGGGGGGCCCATTCCCGACAACAGCAGAAGGCTCTCCTGACAGACGCCCATCCCCCTGTAGCATTCCCGTGGGGAGCCCCTTTCCAGGAAAGGGATGGAGAACGGAGTGGGGGGGGGGGGGGGGGGGGTGGTGGGATCTGTCTCGCTTTAGAGGGAGGGGGTAAGAAATGGATTGAGTGAGTGAGTGGGTGGGGGTGGAGCGGGGCTAATTGACTTCTAACCGCCCAACCGTGTGAGTCAAGTCACCCGGGAACAATCCTCTTCCGGTCATTCCTCCTCCTGCTCCCACGCAGAACACTGTTAGCCTCCTCTCCGACTCCTTCCGCCGTCTAGTTCGAGGGCTCCTTCCCCCGCAGGGCTTGGCACTCCTCGCTGGTCACGGGGCTGGGCGTGCTGGCCTGCTCGCCCCTCTTCTTGCGCAGGGTGTCGATCCAGTTGGAACCGGAGCGGCTGCCAAAGCTGGAGAGGGCGAGGGAGCTCAGGCGCATGTTCTTGCCGGAGGTGATGAGCTCGCCGAAGCCCTCCTGGTGGGAGAAGGCGTAGCCGGAGCGACGGGAACCTGCCCGGCCCACCCGCCTCATGCAGCGGTGCTGTGGCTTCTGCTTCTTGCGGACTAGCTGCGTGTAGCGGACCTGCCAGATTGGGGGGGGGTGCGGGGAAGGAAGGAAAATGGACACATCTTAGGCCCAGGAGAAGCACGATGGAGGACCCGAGCCTGCAATGAGGCCTGAGGCCTGCAGGGCAGGAGAACAACAAGCAGGCCTTAGACCCAAGGAGCAACAACATACAGCAGGCCCAAAGCCTAGGATGCAGAAATATATGGAAGGCCCAAAGCCTAGGGTGTGGAAATCTAGGGAAGGCCCAAAGCCTAGGGTGTGGAAATCCAGGGGAGGCCCAAAGCCTAGGGTGTAGAAATCTAGGGAAGGCCCAAAGCCTAGGGTGTGGAAATCTAGGGAAGGCCCAAAGCCTAGGGTGTGGAAATCCAGGGAAGGCCCAAAGCCTAGGGTGTAGAAATCTAGGGAAGGCCCAAAGCCTAGGGTGTAGAAATCTAGGGGAGGCCCAAAGCCTAGGCAGCAGAAATCTAGGGAACCCCCAAAGTCTAGGGAACAGAAATCTAGGGCAGGCCCGAAGCCTAGGCAGCAGAAATCTAGGGAACCCCCAAAGTCTAGGGAGCAGAAATCTAGGGCAGGCCCGAAGCCCACGCAGCAGAAATCTAGGGAACCCCCAAAGTCTAGGGAGCAGAAATCTAGGGCAGGCCTGAAGCCCACGCAGCAGAAATCTAGGGCAGGCCCAAAGCCTAGGGAGCAGAAATCTAGGAAGGCCCGAAGCTGAGGGAGCAGGAACCTAGGGCAGGCCCGAAGCCTGGACAGCAAAATCTAGGGCAGGCCCGAAGCCTGGACAGCAGAAATCTAGGGCAGGCCCAAAGCCTAGGGGAGCAGAAATCTAGGGCAGGCCCAAAGCCCAGGGAGCAGAAATCTAGGGAAGGCCCGAAGTGAGGGAGCAGAAATCTAGTGAAGGCCCGAAGTGAGGGAGCAGAAATCTAGGGAAGGCCCGAAGTGAGGGAGCAAAAATCTAGGGAAGGCCCAAAGCCTGGACAGCAGAAATCTAGGGAAGGCCCGAAGCCAAGGGAGCAGAAATCTAGGCCAAGGCCGGACTCTGAAGAGCAGGATCCCAAGGGCAGAGTCGCGGCCTACAGGAGAGGAAGAGTAAATTGAGCAGATCGGAAAAATAGCGCCTCACTCGGCTGCGGCCTACCCTGCGTCACACGGCCCAGCGAGCCCACACAGTTAACCCACCCACCCACCCACCGGGGAGGGGAGCGGGATCTTACCGTGTCAGCGAGCCTGGGCTTGAGGTCCAACTTGAGGAAACGGAAGGCCACGACCGGTACGATACAAACAACAGTGCTCAGCATGATGGTGAACCAAACTGTCGGCTGGACCAGTGTGTTGTAGGCATTGGCTGCGGCACAGACACAATACGGCACTCGTCAATCCCTTAACTAGACTCTGTAGACTGTCTGCCGTGTAAATAGACCCTGTAGACTGTCTGCCGTGTAAATAGACTCTGTAGACTGTCTGCCGTGTAAATAGACTCTGTAGACTGTCTGCCGTGTAAATAGACTCTGTAGACTGTCTGCCGTGTAAATAGACTCTGTAGACTGTCTGCCGTTGTAAATAGACTCTGTAGACTGTCTGCCGTGTAAAATAGACTCTGTAGTGTCTGCCGTGTAAATAGACTCTGTAGACTGCCTGCCGTGTAAATAGACTCTGTAGACTGCCGTGTAAATAGACTCTGTAGACTGTCTGCCGTGTAAATAGACTCTGTAGACTGTCTGCCGTGTAAATAGACTCTGTAGACTGCCTGCCGTGTAAATAGACTCTGTAGACTGCCTGCCGTGTAAATAGACTCTGTAGACTGCCTGCCGTGTAAATAGACTCTGTAGACTGCCTGCCGTGTAAATAGACTCTGTAGACTGCCTGCCGTGTAAATAGACTCTGTAGACTGTCTGCCGTGTAAATAGACTCTGTAGACTGCCTGCCGTGTAAATAGACTCTGTAGACTGCCTGCCGTGTAAATAGACTCTGTAGACTGCCTGCCGTGTAAATAGACTCTGTAGACTGTCTGCCGTGTAAATAGACTCTGTAGACTGCCTGCCGTGTAAATAGACTCTGTAGACTGCCTGCCGTGTAAATAGACTCTGTAGACTGCCTGCCGTGTAAATAGACTCTGTAGACTGCCTGCCGTGTAAATAGACTCTGTAGACTGTCTGCCGTGTAAATAGACTCTGTAGACTGTCTGCCGTGTAAATAGACTCTGTAGACTGTCTGCCGTGTAAATAGACTCTGTAGACTGTCTGCCGTGTAAATAGACTCTGTAGACTGCCTGCCGTGTAAATAGACTCTGTAGACTGTCTGCCGTGTAAATAGACTCTGTAGACTGCCTGCCGTGTAAATAGACTCTGTAGACTGCCTGCCGTGTAAATAGACTCTGTAGACTGCCTGCCGTGTAAATAGACTCTGTAGACTGTCTGCCGTGTAAATAGACTCTGTAGACTGTCTGCCGTGTAAATAGACTCTGTAGACTGTCTGCCGTGTAAATAGACTCTGTAGACTGTCTGCCGTGTAAATAGACTCTGTAGACTGCCTGCCGTGTAAATAGACTCTGTGGACTGTTTGAGAACTCACCCACAAAGCGGAACTGGTTGGGGAATATCTTGAACAGAAAGGGGCTTTGCATGCCGAACAGGATGATGAAATATATCGCCAGGCTGCCCCAGATGAAGAAGTGGTTGATGGCTGTCCAGTACCCGGTGTCCAGTCCGATCTGGAGGTCAAACAGCAAACAGTGTCGGGGGGTCAGAGGGAGGATGTCCACCTCGTGGTTCACAGCGAGGCCCAGCCTGAACCCCCATCAACACAGGCAACTCCCCAACGTTCTGAGGAGCTGTCCCCGAGTGAGGGACCCCAACGTGCGCGACCCCCCCCTCCCACCGCGCGTGCGCACACTCCCCCCCACTGCGCGTGCGCACACTCCTTCTCATGCACGCACATACTCCCTCCCCGCGCGTACACTCCCTCACCCCCCCGCTCTGCCCAGCGTACCCCGAACCTTGTCGCTCACTGACCTGGACACTGACGACAATGACGAGGGACGTTGCCACGGTGACGGCGAAGGACTGGTAGTCGGCCATGTGGGTGCAGTCGGCCAGCGTTCCGTAGGGAATGAAGAAGAGGACGATGGAGGTGTAGATTCCCTGCGCGATGCAGATGAAGAACTCGCGCTTGTTGAAGAGAAGGTTGAGTTGCCCGGGCTCGTACAGCTTGGGGTTCTGGAGGCTGCGCTGTTCCGGAACGTCCTGTAGGCCGCACACGGCACCGACAGTCAGAGAGAGATACCCTGCCCCGAGAGAGGGAGCGTCGTCCCACCCCGAGAGAGGGAGCGTCGTCCCACCCACCCCGAGAGAGAGCAGATTCAACAGGAACTTCCTAAAGAGGGGAATGGGAGAGATACACGAGGAGGAAAGTTTCCAGGGCCACGGGGAAGGGACAGACAGAGCGAGAAACACAGAGGATCCCAACTGTGCAGATCTAGGCCACTCGGCCCATCGAGTCCGCTCTGCCATGGCTGATACCTTTCTCAACCCCACTCTCCCACCTTTCCCCCCGTAAACTTTGGATCCCCTTACGTTTCAAGGGTGGCACGGCGGGTTAGCGGTGCTGCCCCACGGCGCCAGGGACCCGGGTTCGATTCCCGGCTCGGGGCCACTGTCCGTGTGGAGTCTGCACATTCTCCCCGTGTCTGCGTGGGCTTCCTCCCGCGCTCCAAAGATGTGCGGATCAGGCTGGATTGGCCGTGCTAAATTGCCCCTTAGGTGTCCAAAGAGGAACGTGGCGACTGGGGCATTTTCACAGTAACTTCATTGCACTGTTAACGTCAGCCTACTTGTGACAATAAGATCCCCCCTCCTCCCTGGTGGCCCCCGTGCTTCTCAACTCGAGGAGAAGTGTTGCCAGGATGTAGGGGGCTCCGTCCTCAAGGTTCAAAGCCCTGCCCTGGGGTGGGGGGGGGGGGTCAGCGTTGAGTGATGCACCCACCTGATCGAACACTCCCATGGCCAACACTGGCAGTGAACTGTAGACGATATTGAACAAGGTGATGAAGTATTGGTCGTAGACTGTCTGTGAGAGAGCAAAGGGGGGACAAAACAAACAGGGTTACCGTCAGACAGAGGCCCAGGGTGGGACCCACACAGACAAAACACCCCCCCCCCCCCCCCAAGTTTCTCAAACTCTGTGGGTTACCAGAGCAAGGGGTTACCCTCTCCTATATCCCCCTCCCAACATCCTGGGGGTTACCAACGACCATCACTGAATCTGCCCCCCCCACTATCAACATCCTGGGGGTTACCATTGACCAGACACTGAATCCCCCTCTACCATCTAGAAGGACAAGGGGGGGGCAGACACATGGGGAACACCCCCACCTGCAAGTTCCCCCCTCCGAGCCACTCACCATCCCGACTGGGAAATATATCGGCCGTTCCTTCACTGTGGCTGGGGTCAAAATCCCGGAACTCCCTCCCTAACAGCACTGTGGGTGTACCTACCCCACACACGGGGACTGACTGATGTCCAATAACAATCCCGGAACTCCCTCCCTAACAGCACTGTGGGTGTATCTACCCCACACACGGGGACTGACTGATGTCCAATAACAATCCCGGAACTCCCTCCCTAACAGCACTGTGGGTGTACCTACCCCACACACACGGGGACTGACTGATGTCCAATAACAATCCCGGAACTCCCTCCCTAACAGCACTGTGGGTGTACCTACCCCACACACAGGGACTGACTGATGTCCAATAACAATCCCGGAACTCCCTCCCTAACAGCACTGTGGGTGTACCTACCCCACGCACACGGGGACTGACTGATGTCCAATAACAATCCCGGAACTCCCTCCCTAACAGCACTGTGGGTGTACCTACCCCACACACGGGGACTGACTGATGTCCAATAACAATCCCGGAACTCCCTCCCTAACAGCACTGTGGGTGTACCTACCCCACACACACGGGGACTGACTGATGTCCAATAACAATCCCGGAACTCCCTCCCTAACAGCACTGTGGGTGTACCTACCCCACACACACGGGGACTGACTGATGTCCAATAACAATCCCGGAACTCCCTCCCTAACAGCACTGTGGGTGTACCTACCCCACACACAGGGACTGACTGATGTCCAATAACAATCCCGGAACTCCCTCCCTAACAGCACTGTGGGTGTACCTACCCCACACACACGGGGACTGACTGATGTCCAATAACAATCCCGGAACTCCCTCCCTAACAGCACTGTGGGTGTACCTACCCCACACACACGGGGACTGACTGATGTCCAATAACAATCCCGGAACTCCCTCCCTAACAGCACTGTGGGTGTACCTACCCCACACACACGGGGACTGACTGATGTCCAATAACAATCCCGGAACTCCCTCCCTAACAGCACTGTGGGTGTACCTACCCCACACACACGGGGACTGACTGATGTCCAATAACAATCCCGGAACTCCCTCCCTAACAGCACTGTGGGTGTACCTACCCCACACACACGGGGACTGACTGATGTCCAATAACAATCCCGGAACTCCCTCCCTAACAGCACTGTGGGGGGTGCAGAGCGCGAGTCCGTACCTGGGCTGAGAATCCACAGAAGAATCCGAACCAGAAGTGGACCATGGTGAAGGCGAAGTTCTTGTAGAAGAAGTAACAGAGGAACTTACACATGCGGAGATAGGACCAGCGGCCGTGGATCAGCAGCAGTCGTTGCAGGAACTTAAACTGGGAGAAGGAATAATCAGAGGCTAGCACAGCCTGGATCCCCTCCTGCCCACTGATCCCCACCCCAATGTGGGCTGCTGTGGGGAGGAGGAGGGGGGCAAGGACAGAGAGAGAGAGACAGAGAGAGAGAGGTTAGCAATGCTGGGCCCAGGGCTCCCCCCGACCCCCTCGCGACGCTGGGCCCAGGGACACCCCCCCACTCACGGCACAGGGCCCGGGAACCCCCACCCCCCTCGCGACACAGGGCCCGGGGCTCACCACCCCCCCCCAACCCCCCCTCGTGACACAGGGCCTGGGGCTCACCCCACCCCCGCGACACAGGGCCCGGGGCTCACCCCCCCCTCGCGACGCAGGGCCCGGGGCTCACCCCCCCTCGCGACACAGGGCCTGGGGCTCACCCCCCCTCGCGACGCAGGGCCCGGGGCTCACCCCCCCCTCGCGACGCAGGGCCCGGGGCTCACCCCCCCTCGCGACGCAGGGCCCGGGGCTCACCCCCGCCTCGCGACACAGGGCCCGGGGCTCACCCCCCCCTCGCGACGCAGGGCCCGGGGCTCAACCCCCCCTCGCGACGCAGGGCCCGGGGCTCACCCCCCCCTCACGACACAGGGCCCGGGGCTCACCCCCCCCTCACGACACAGGGCCCGGGGCTCACCCTCCCCCCACCCCCCCCTCGCGACGCAGGGCCCGGGGCTCACGCCCCCCCCCCCCCCCCCCCCATCGTGACACAGGGCCCGGGGCTCACCCCCCCCTCGCGACGCAGGGCCCGGGGCTCACTCTTTATCATGCTGACATCATTTGCTCCGTCACCAATGGCCAGGGTCACGGCCTTCTTGTACTTTTTAACCACCTCAATCACTTGGGCCTTCTGGAGGGGGGTCACACGGCAAC
>NW_027650903.1:5000-30000 GCF_965287045.1 Carcharhinus amblyrhynchos
CTGGAGAAGGGGCTGAATGGCCTCCTCCTGTTCCTGTGTAACAGGCTGGAGAAGGGGCAGAATGGCCTCCTGTTCCTGTGTCACAGGCTGGAGAAGGGGCTGAATGGCCTCCTCCTGTTCCTGTGTAACAGGCTGGAGAAAGGGGGGATTGGCCTCCTCCTGTTCCTGTGTAACAGGCTGGAGAAAGGGGCAGAATGGCCTCCTCCTCCTGTTCCTGTGTAACAGGCTGGAGAAAGGGGCTGAATGGCCTCTCCTGTTCCTGTGTAACAGGCTGGAAGAAAGGGGGATTGGCCTCCTCCTGTTCCTGTGTAACAGGCTGGAGAAAGGGCAGAATGGCCTCCTCCTCCTGTTCCTGTGTAACAGGCTGGAGAAGGGGCTGAATGGCCTCCTCCTGTTCCCGTGTAACAGGCTGGAGAAAGGGGCAGAATGGCCTCCAGTTCCTGTGTAACAGGCTGGAGAAAGGGGCAGAATGGCCTCCAGTTCCTGTGTAACAGGCTGGAGAAAGGGGCAGAATGGCCTCCTGTTCCTGTGTCACAGGCTGGAGAAGGGGCTGAATGGCCTCCTCCTGTTCCCGTGTAACAGGCTGGAGAAAGGGGGGGATTGGCCTCCTCCAGTTCCTGTGTAACAGGCTGGAGAAAGGGGCAGAATGGCCTCCTCCTCCTGTTCCTGTGTAACAGGCTGGAGAAAGGGGCTGAATGGCCTCCCTGTTCCCGTGTAACAGTCTGGAGGAAAGGGGCAGAATGGCCTCCAGTTCCTGTGTAACAGGCTGGAGAAAGGGGCAGAATGGCCTCCAGTTCCTGTGTAACAGGCTGGAGAAAGGGCTGAATGGCCTCCTGTTCCTGTGTAACAGGCTGGAGAAAGGGGCAGAATGGCCTCCTCCTGTTCCTGTGTAACAGGCTGGAGAAGGGGCTGAATGGCCTCCCTCCTGTTCCTGTGTAACAGGCTGGAGAAGGGGCTGAATGGGGCCTCCTCCTGTTCCTGTGTAACAGGCTGGAGAAAGGGGCAGAATGGCCTCCTGTTCCTGTGTAACAGGCCTGGAGGAAGGGGCTGAATGGCCCCTCCTCCTGTTCCTGTGTAACAGGCTGGAGAAGGGGGCAGAATGGCCTCCTCCTCCTGTTCCTGTGTAACAGGCTGGAGAAAGGGGCAGAGTGGCCTCCTGTTCCTGTGTAACAGGCTGGAGGAAGGGGCAGAATGGCCTCCTCCTGTTCCTGTGTAACAGGCTGGAGAAAGGGCTGAATGGCCTCCTCCTGTTCCTGTGTAACAGGCTGGAGAAAGGGGCAGAATGGCCTCCTCTGTTCCTGTGTAACAGGCTTGGAGAAAGGGGCAGAATGGCCTCCTCCTGTTCCTGTGTAACAGGCTGGAGAAGGGGCTGAATGGCCTCCTGTTCCTGTGTAACAGGCTGGAGAAAGGGGCTGAATGGCCTCCTCCTCCTGTTCCTGTGTAACAGGCTGGAGAAAGGGGCAGAATGGCCTCCTCCCTGTTCCTGTGTAACAGGCTGGAGAAAGGGGCAGAATGGCCTCCTCCTCCTGTTCCTGTGTAACAGGCTGGAGAGAAGGGGCAGAATGGCCTCCTGTTCCTGTTCCTGTGTAACAGGCTGGAGAAAGGGGCTGAATGGCCTCCTCCTCCTGTTCTGTGTAACAGGCTGGAGAAAGGGGCAGAATGGCCTCCTCCTCCTGTTCCTGTGTAACAGGCTGGAGAAGGGGCAGAATGGCCTCCTCCTCCTGTTCCTGTGTAACAGGCTGGAGAAAAGGGGCAGAATGGCCTCCTCCTCCTGTTCCTGTGTAACAGGCTGGAGAAAGGGGCAGAATGGCCTCCTCCTGTTCCTGTGTAACAGGCTGCAGAAAGGGGCAGAATGGCCTCCTCCTCCTGTTCCTGTGTAACAGGCTGGAGAAAGGGGCTGAATGGCCTCCTGTTCCTGTGTAACAGGCTGGAGAAAGGGGCAGAATGGCCTCCTCCTGTTCCTGTGTAACAGGCTGGAGAAGGGGCTGAATGGCCTCCTCCTCCTGTTCCTGTGTAACAGGCTGAGAAAGGGGCAGAATGGCCTCCTGTTCCTGTGTAACAGGCTGGAGAAAGGGGCTGAATGGCCTCCTGTTCCTGTGTAACAGGCTGGAGAAAGGGGCTGAATGGCCTCCTGTTCCCGTGTAACAGGCTGGAGAAGGGGCTGAATGGCCTCCTCCTCCTGTTCCTGTGTAACAGGCTGGAGAAGGGCTGAATGGCCTCCTCCTGTTCTGTATAACAGGCTGGAGAAAGGGGCAGAATGGCCTCCTGTTCCTGTGTAACAGGCTGGAGAAAGGGGCAGAATGGCCTCCTCCTCCTGGTCCTGTGTAACAGGCTGGAGAAGGGGCAGAATGGCCTCCTCCTGTTCCTGTGTAACAGGCTGGAGAAAGGGGCAGAATGGCCTCCTCCTGTTCCTGTGTAACAGGCTGGAGAAAGGGGCTGAATGGCCTCCTGTTCCTGTGTAACAGGCTGGAGAAAGGGGGTTATTGGCCGCGCTAAGTTGCCCCTCAGTGTCCAAAGCTGTGCGGGAGCTGGGAGGATTGGCCGAGTGGATATCTGGGGTTACTGGGATAGGGCCTGGTCGAGGTGACCTGTCGCTGCAGGACCCAACTCTGGACATTCCAACCCTTCTGCGCTGCGGGGATTCTCGGAGAGACGATCCCGTTTCCCCCCCTCGTTCCACGGGGACACAGCGGAGGAGTTGCCATCCGCAGCAGGGAATGTCACCGTTGTGGTTTCTGGGGCAAAAGTGTCCCCAAACGGACAGACTCAATGGTGCCTGGCCCAGTGCCAATCCCACACCCTTCGGTGAGGCGCCAAGGGCAGGTTTTTCTGGTCTGCTGGCTTTGTACCGTGACCGTAACCTGATTCATCCGGAGATTTTGCAACAGGTGAGAATGGTTGTGTTGTGTGACAATAGGTTTTAGCGATGTGTGAATCCTGTCGAGATGGAGAATGTATACTGACCATCGTTATCACAAACAAAGGGCGGGCCTTCCACCCACCCTCACCTCACCTGTGCCGACACCTTTCTAAAGACCTTTTGCCTCTGCGTGGTCCGTATCTCTCTCGTTTCCTGTCCGTGAATCTGTCGCAAAGCCTCTGAATCATGGCTGTTGTATCTGCTTCTACTACTCCCCTGGCAACGCGTTCCACACACTGACTGCCCTACACATCTTTGGACACTAAGGGACGATTTAGCATGGCCAATCCACCCTAACCTGACATCTTTGGACACTAAGGGACAATTTAGCACGGGCCAATCCACCCTAACCTACACATCTTTGGACACTAAGGACAATTTAGCATGGCCAATCCCCTAACCTGCACATCTTTGGACACTAAGGGACAATTTAGCATGGCCAATCCACCCTAACCTGCACATCTTTGGGCACTAAGGGACAATTTAGCATGGCCAATCCACCCTAACCTACACATCTTTGGACCACTAAGGGACATTTAGCACGGCCAATCCACCCTAACCTACACATCTTGGACACTAAGGGACAATTTAGCATGGCCAATCCACCATAACCTACACATCTGTGGACACTAAGGGGCAATTTAGCATGGCCAATCCACCCTAACCTACACATCTTTGGACACTAAGGGACAATTTAGCATGGCCAATCCACCCTAACCTACACATCTTTGGACACTAAGGGCAATTTAGCATGGCCAATCCACCCTAACCTACACATCTTTGGACACTAAGGGACAATTTAGCATGGCCAATCCACCCTAACCTGCACATCTTTGGACACTAAGGACAATTTAGCATGGCCAATCCACCCTAACCTACACGTCTTTGGACACTAAGGGACAATTTAGCATGGCCAATCCACCTAACCTGCACATCTTTGGACACTAAGGGGCAATTTAGCATGGCCAATCCACCCTAACCTACACATCTTTGGACACTAAGGGACAATTTAGCATGGCCAATCCAACCCTAACCTGCACATCTTTGGACACTAAGGGACAATTTAGCACGGCCAATCCCCCTAACCTACACATTTTTGGACACTAAGGGACAATTTAGCATGGCCAATCCACCCTAACCTGCACATCTTTGGACACTAAGGACAATTTAGCATGGCCAATCCACCCTAACCTGCACATCTTTGGGCACTAAGGGACAATTTAGCATGGCCAATCCACCCTAACCTGCACATCTTTGGACACTAATGGACAATTTAGCATGGCCAATCCACCCTAACCTACACATCTTTGGACACTAAGGACAATTTAGCATGGCCAATCCACCTAACCTACACATCTTTGGACACTAAGGGGCAATTTAGCATGGCCAATCCACCCTAACCTACACATCTTTGGACACTAAGGGACAATTTAGCACGGCCAATCCACCCTAACCTACACATCTTTGGGACACTAAGGGGCAATTTAGCACGGCCAAATCCACCCTACCTACACGTCTTTGGACACTAAGGGACAATTTAGCATGGCCAATCCACTAACCTACACATCTTTGGACAGCACCATCCTCTGTGTAAAAAATTTGCCTCGTACATCTCCTTTAAACCTTGCCCCTCGCACCTTAAACCTGTGCCCCCCCGCGTAATTGACTCTTCCACCCTGGGGAAAAGCTTCTGACTATCCACTCTGTCCGTGCCCCTCATAATCTTGTAGACTTCTATCAGGTCTCCCTCAACCTCCGTCGCTCCAATGAGAACAAACCAAGTTTCTCCAACCTCTCCTCATAGCTAATGCCCTCCGTACCAGGGGCAACATCCTGGTAAATCTTTTCTGTACCCTCTCCAAAGCCTCCACATCCATTCTGGTAGTGTGGCGACCAGAATTGAACTCTATATTCCAAGTGCGGCCTCACTAAGGTTCTATAAAGCTGCAACATGACTTGCCAATTTTGAAACCTCATTTCCCCGGCCGATGAAGGTGAATAGATATTTCCGTTGTCGCTGTCTCCGATTCCGTCGTGGATGGGGGCGGTAGAGTTCCAGCGCAGGCGTCTGTTGATATCCCACACACACCTTTCATAGAAACTAGAAGCAGGAGGAGGCCATTTGGCCCTTCCAGCCTGTCCCACCATTCATTTTGATCGTGGCTGATTATCCAATTCAATATCTGATCCCCCCCTACGTCCTGCCAGTTTTGGTCTCCTTACTTGAGAATGGATATACTGGCACTGGAGGGGGTGCAGAGGAAGTTCACTAGGAGGGTAGATAAATGTTTGACCAGTAAAGGAATGAAGGGTTATGGTGAGCGGGCGGGTAAGTGGAGCTGAGTCCATGAAAAGATCAGCCAAGATCTTATTGAATGGCGGGGCAGGCTCGAGGGGCCGAATGGCCCACTCCTGCTCCTAGTTCTTATGTTCTGATATCCCTCGATCCCTTTAGAACATAAGAACATAAGAACATAAGAACATAAGAAATAGGAGCAGGAGTAGGCCATCCAGCCCTTCGAGCCTGCCCCGCCATTCAATAAGATCATGGCTGATCTGTCGTGGCTCAGTTCCACATTCCCACCCTCTCCCCATAACCCTTAATCCCCTCTCTTATCAAAAACCCATCAACCCGCTTCTTAAAAATATTTAGCGAGGCAGCCTCCACCACTTCAACGGGCAGAGAATTCCAGAGATTCACCACCCTTTGAGTGAAGAAGTTCCTCCTCAACTCCGTTCTGAACCGCCTCCCCTTTATCTTGAGGCTGTGCCCCCTAGTCCTACTGTCTTTTTTGAGCGGGAAGAGTCTCTCCACCTCTATCCTATCCATCCCATTCATCATCTTATACGTCTCAATGAGATCTCCCCTCATTCTTCTAAACTCTAACGAGTACAAGCCTAGTTTATTCAGCCTCTCCTCATAGCTCAACCCCCTCAACTCCGGTATCAGCCTAGTAAACCTCCTCTGCACTCCCTCCAGGGCCAAAATATCCTTGCGTAAGTACGGCGCCCAAAACTGCACACAGTACTCCAGCTGCGGCCTCACCAATGCCCTATACAGCTGCAGCAAGACCTCCCTACTTTTATATTCAATCCCCCTCGCTATGAAGGCCAGCATCCCATTCGCCTTCCTGACCACCTGCTGCACCTGCAGGCTGGGTTTTTGCGACTCATGCACAAGGACCCCGAGGTCCCTCTGCACCGTCGCCTGCTGCAGTTTTTCGCCACGTAAGTAATAATCCTTCCGACCATCATTCCTACCAAAGTGGACCACCTCACACTTAGCTCCAAGAGCGATACCTAGTTTCTTCTGGAATAACTCCTTGACCAAGGCGATGGTACGCTGGTGAGGCGCGTCTTATGAGAGCAAAAGAGACCAAGTGAGAGAAAATGCTTCAGAAAATTCAGCTTTATTTCAATCGACAAACAACCGCCGTGACACACCTGATACCAAGCTTGGAAGGCGCGGAGCTGAAGAGGTCGGAGGTCGTGAGGCCTAGCGGGGCCTGAATCCAGTAGGGCCCACTCTACCCCTCAAAGCAGCGTTCCCCCGCACCCCGCGAGACTCGGGCTCACTGCTTCAGGTTACCGTTGATGGGAACCTTTGTGTGTTTGTCGGACTGTAGGTAGGCCTTGAGCTTAGGCCGATTGAGGACACGGTTCCAGTAGGCCTTCAGCAGTGGGGTGCCGTTCAGGCATCCTGGAGACAGCACTTCCAGGTTGGAGAGAAGGTCGACCAGGTTATAATCAGCATAAGAGATCTACAGAGAAAGAGAGAGAGAAAGAGAGAGAGATAATGAGTATCGGCACTCAACAGTTCCATACTAGATACAGAGTAAAGTTCCCTCTACACTGTCCCCCCATCTAACACTCCCAGGACAGGTACAGCACGGGGTTAGATACAGAGTAAAGCTCCCTCTACACTGTCCCCCCATCTAACACTCCCAGGACAGGTACAGCACGGGGTTAGATACAGAGTAAAGCTCCCTCTACACTGTCCCCCCATCAAACACTCCCAGGACAGGTACAGCACGGGGTTAGATACAGAGTAAAGCTCCCTCTACACTGTCCCCCATCAAACACTCCCAGGACAGGTACAGCACGGGGTTAGATACAGAGTAAAGCTCCCTCTACACTGTCCCCCATCAAACACTCCCAGGACAGGTACAGCACGGGGTTAGATACAGAGTAAAGCTCCCTCTACACTGTCCCCCCATCAAACACTCCCAGGACAGTACAGCACAGGGTTAGATACAGAGTAAAGCTCCCTCTACACTGTCCCATCAAACACTCCCAGGACAGGTACAGCACGGGGTTAGATACAGAGTAAAGCTCCCTCTACACTGTCCCATCAAACACTCCCAGGACAGGTACAGCACGGGGTTAGATACAGAGTAAAGCTCCCTCTACACTGTCCCCCCATCAAACACTCCCAGGACAGGTACAGCACGGGGTTAGATACAGAGTAAAGCTCCCTCTACACTGTCCCCCATCAAACACTCCCAGGACAGGTACAGCATGGGGTTAGATACAGAGTAAAGCTCCCTCTACACTGTCCCCCCATCAAACACTCCCAGGACAGGTACAGCACGGGGTTAGATACAGAGTAAAGCTCCCTCTACACTGTCCCCCTATCAAACACTCCCAGGACAAGTACAGTATGGGGTTAGATACAGAGTAAAGCTCCCTCTACACTGTCCCCCATCAAACACTCCCAGGACAGGTACAGCACGGGGTTAGATACAGAGTAAAGTTCCCTCTACACTGTCTCCCCATCAAACACTCCCAGGACAGGTACAGCACGGGGTTAGATACAGAGTAAAGCTCCCTCTACACTGTCCCCCCATCAAACACTCCCAGGACAGGTACAGCACGGGGTTAGATACGGAGTAAAGCTCCCTCTACACTGTCCCCCCATCAAACACTCCCAGGACAGGTACAGCACGGGGTTAGATACAGAGTAAAGCTCCCTCTACACTGTCCCCATCAAACACTCCCAGGACAGGTACAGCACAGGGTTAGATACGGAGTAAAGCTCCCTCTACACTGTCCCCCCATCAAACACTCCCAGGACAGGTACAGCACAGGGTTAGATACAGAGTAAAGCTCTCTCTGTATTACCCTGACAGTTTTTTACAGAGCTGTGGTGTGAGCACTGAGTTTGTTACCTTGTTCCCCACGAGAAAGTCCTTTCCTCCATTATTTTTAGCCAGAATGGCTTCGAATGGTCTGAGTTCAGCTGGAAGGTTTTTAATGAAAGCTTCTTTACCAGTTTCCTGTGTGTAAACAGAAGAATGAAATTGTTTGAAACTCTGTCCAAGAGAATTCTTTAATTAGATTTATTATTGTCCCCGTGTATTGGGATACAGTGAAAAGTATTGTTTCTTGTGCGCTGTACGGAGAAAGCATACCGTTCATAGAGAAGGAAAGGAGAGGGTGCAGAATGTAGTGTTACAGTCACAGCGAGGGTGTAGAGAAAGATCAGCTTAATGCGAGGTCGGTCCATTCAAAAGTCTGACAGCAGCAGGGAAGAAGCTGTTCTTGAGTCGGTCGGTACGGGACCTCAGACTTTTGTATCTTTTTCCCGATGGAAGAAGGTGGAAGAGAGAATGTCCGGGGTGTGTGTGGGGGGGGGGGTCCTTGATTATACCGGCTGCTTTTCCCCGAGGCAGCGGGAAGTGTAGACAGAGTCAATGAATGGGAGGCTGGTTTGTGTGATGGGATTGGGGGCTACATTCACCACCCTTTTGTAGTTCCTTGTGGTCTTGGGCAGAGCAGGAGCCCAGACCGAGCTGTGATCCAACCAGAAAGAATGCTTTCTATGGGGCATCTGTAAAAGTTGGTGAGAGTTGGAGCGGACATGCCAAATTTCCTTAGTCTTCTGAGAAAGTAGAGGCGTTGGTGGGGCTTTCTTAACTATAGTGTCAGCATGGGGGGGACCAGGACAGGTTGTTGGTGATCTGGACACCGAGAAGCTCTCGATCCTTTCTACTCCATCCCCGTTGATGTAGACAGGGACATGTTCCCCTCTACACTTCCTGAACTCGATGAGAATCTCCTTGGATTTGTTGACATTGAGGGAGAGATTATTGTTGCTGAACCAGTTCACCAGATTCTCGATCTCATTCCTGAAAAGGTCAGCACTCAGGGAGCGCCGCACTGTCAGAGGGTCAGTGCTGAGGGAGTGCCGCACTGTCAGAGGGTCAGTGCTGAGGGAGTGCCGCACTGCCAGAGGGTCAGCGCTGAGGGAGTGCCACACTGCCAGAGGGTCAGCGCTGAGGGAGTGCCACACTGCCAGAGGGTCAGTGCTGAGGGAGTGCCGCACGGTCAGAGGGTCAGTGCTGAGGGAGTGCCGCACTGTCAGAGGGTCAGTGCTGAGGGAGTGCCGCACTGTCAGAGGGTCAGTGCTGAGGGAGTGCCGCACTGTCAGAGGGTCAGTGCTGAGGGAGTGCAGCACTGTCAGAGGGTCAGTGCTGAGGGAGTGCCGCACTGTCAGAGGGTCAGTGCTGAGGGAGTGCCGCACTGTCAGAGGGTCAGTGCTGAGGGAGTGCCGCACTGTCAGAGGGTCAGTGCTGAGGGAGTGCCGCACTGTCAGAGGGTCAGTGCTGAGGGAGTGCCGCACTGTCAGAGGGTCAGTGCTGAGGGAGTGCCGCACTGTCAGAGGGTCAGTGCTGAGGGAGTGCCGCACTGTCAGAGGGCCAGTACTGAGGGAGTGCCGCACTGTCAGAGGGTCAGTGCTGAGGGAGCGCCGCACTGTCAGAGGGTCAGTACTGAGGGAGAGCCGCACTGTCAGAGGGTCAGTGCTGAGGGAGTGCCGCACTGTCAGAGGGTCAGTACTAAGGGAGCGCTGCACTGTCAGAGGGTCAGTGCTGAGGGAGCGCCGCACTGTCAGAGGGTCAGTACTGAGGGAGCGCCACACTGTCAGAGGGTCAGTGCTGAGGGAGCGCTGCACTGTCAGAGGGTCAGTGCTGAGGGAGCGCCGCACTGTCAGAGGGTCAGTGCTGAGGGAGCGCCGCACTGTCAGAGGGTCAGTGCTGAGGGAGTGCCGCACTGTCAGAGGGTCAGTGCTGAGGGAGTGCCGCACTGTCAGAGGGTCAGTTCTGAGGGAGTGCCGCACTGTCAGAGGGTCAGTGCTGAGGGAGTGCCGCACTGTCAGAGGGTCAGTGCTGAGGGAGTGTGGCACTGTCAGAGGGTCAGTGCTGAGGGAGCGCCGCACTGTCAGAGGGTCAGTACTGAGGGAGTGCTGCACTGTCAGAGGGTCAGTGCTGAGGGAGTGCCGCACTGTCAGAGGGCCAGTACTGAGGGAGTGCCGCACTGTCAGTGGGTCAGTGCTGAGGGAGTGCCGCACTGTCAGAGGGTCAGTGCTGAGGGAGTGCCGCACTGTCAGAGGGTCAGTGCTGAGGGAGTGCTGCACTGTCAGAGGGTCAGTGCTGAGGGAGCACCGCACTGTCAGAGGGTCAGTGCTGAGGGAGTGCCGCACTGTCAGAGGGTCAGTATTGAGAGAGTGCCGCACTGTCAGAGGGTCAGTGCTGAGGGAGCGCCACACTGTCAGAGGGTCAGTGCTGAGGGAGTGCCGCACTGTCAGAGGGTCAGTATTGAGAGAGTGCCGCACTGTCAGAGGGTCAGTGCTGAGGGAGCGCCACACTGTCAGAGGGTCAGTGCTGAGGGAGTGCTGCACTGTCAGAGGGTCAGTGCTGAGGGAGTGCCGCACTGTCAGAGGGTCAGTGCTGAGGGAGTGCCGCACTGTCAGAGGGTCAGTGCTGAGGGAGCGCCGCACTGTCAGAGGGTCAGTGCTGAGGGAGCGCCGCACTGTCAGAGGGTCAGTGCTGAGGGAGTGCCGCACTGTCAGAGGGTCAGTGCTGAGGGAGCGCCGCACTGTCAGAGGGTCAGTGCTGAGGGAGCGCCGCACTGTCAGAGGGTCAGTGCTGAGGGAGTGCCGCACTGTCAGAGGGTCAGTGCTGAGGGAGTGCCGCACTGTCAGAGGGTCAGTGCTGAGGGAGTGCCGCACTGTCAGAGGGTCAGTGCTGAGGGAGCGCCGCACTGTCAGAGGATCAGTGCTGAGGGAGTGCCGCACTGTCAGAGGGTCAGTGCTGAGGGAGTGCCGCACTGTCAGAGGGTCAGTGCTGAGGGAGCGCCGCACTGTCAGAGGGTCAGTGCTGAGGGAGTGCTGCACTGTCAGAAGGTCAGTGCTGAGGGAGTGCTGCACTGTCAGAGGGTCAGTACTGAGGGAGTGCCGCACTGTCAGAGGGTCAGTGCTGAGGGAGTGCCGCACTGTCAGAGGGTCCGTGCTGAGGGAGTGCCGCACTGTCAGAGGGTCAGTGCTGAGGGAGCGCCGCACTGTCAGAGGGTCAGTGCTGAGGGAAGTCTATCTCTAGTTCAGTATTGAGAGAATGGAGTTTGGGAGTCAGGGTCTTGGGGTTTTTACCAGCCTCAATCGCGGATCAGTCTCCAGGTTCAGGTGAAGTGGGCTGTGTTGCGCTGTGGGAAGCAAGGGGAGAGATTCCAGAGTCTCTGACCCAAGGATTTAATTCCTCTCTGTCAAGGATGTAGGCAACTGGAGGACAGCTCATGTGGTTCCGTCGTTTTAGGAGGCTTGTCAAGAGAAGCCAGCGAGCGACAGAGCAGTGAGCCTCAGGTCTGTGGGTGGGGAACCTGTTGGAGAACGTTCTGAAGGAGAGGATCTGTCTCTGTGTGGAGAGGCAAGGCTCGATCGTCAGCGAGGGGTTTGTCAGAGGGAGGTCCTGCCTCTTAAACCTGACGGAATATTGTGAGGGGAATGGAGGATAGTGCAGTCGGTGTCGTTTCTATGCATTTTAGCAGAGCCTTTTTGACGAGCTCCCACATGGGAGATTTGTATCCCAGAGATAAATTCACACGGGGGTAATCCGGATTTAAAATTCTGTGTTCGGGAGACCGGGAGGGGGGGGTGATGACAGAGGCTGTTCTAGTGACGGGAACGCAGTGGGAAATCCCACAGGGATCGAGGTTGGCTTCCCCGTTTGTGGAACTGGGGCTCGGAGCAGTTCCGGGGGAGCAGGATCCAGGGAATCTCTGAATGGAACGGGAGGATCCGGGGAATCTCTGAATGGAACGGGAGGATCCGGGGAATCTCTGAATGGACGGGAGGATCCGGGGAACGTTGTGAATGAACGGGAGGATCCGGGGAATCTCTGAATGGACGGGAGGATCCGGGGAACGTTGTGAATGAAACGGGAGGATCCGGGGAAGCTCTGAATGAATGGGAGGATCCGGGGAACGTTGTGAATGGAACGGGAGGATCCGGGGAAGCTCTGAATGAACGGGAGGATCCGGGGAATGTTGTGAATGGACGGGAGGATCCGGGGAACGTTGTGAATGGACGGGAGGATCCGGGGAACGTTGTGAATGGAACGGGAGGATCCGGGGAACGTTGTGAATGAACGGGAGGATCCGGGGAAACTCTGAATGGACGGGAGGATCCGGGGAACGTTGTGAATGGAACGGGAGGATCCGGGGAACGTTGTGAATGAACGGGAGGATCCGGGGAAACTCTGAATGGACGGGAGGATCCGGGGAACGTTGTGAATGGAACGGGAGGATCCGGGGAACGTTGTGAATGAACGGGAGGATCTGGGGAACGTTGTGAATGGAACGGGAGGATCCGGGGAATCTCTGAATGGAACGGGGGGATCCGGGGAACGTTGTGAATGGAACGGGAGGATCCGGGGAACGTTGTGAATGAACGGGAGGATCCGGGGAACGTTGTGAATGGACGGGAGGATCCGGGGAACGTTGTGAATGAACGGGAGGATCCAGGGAACGTTCTGAATGAACGGGAGGATCCGGGGAACGTTGTGAATGGACGGGAGGATCCGGGGAACGTTGTGAATGAACGGGAGGATCCGGGGAACGTTGTGAATGGAACGGGAGGATCCGGGGAACGTTGTGAATGAATGGGAGGATCCGGGGAACGTTGTGAATGAAATGGCAGGATCCGGGGAACGTTGTGAATGGAACGGGAGGATCCGGGGAAGCTCTGAATGGAACGGGAGGATCCGGGGAATGTTGTGAATGGAACGGGAGGATCCGGGGAAGCTCTGAATGGAACGGGAGGATCCGGGGAACGTTGTGAATGGAACGGGAGGATCCGGGGAATGTTGTGAATGGAACGGGAGGATCCGGGGAAGCTCTGAATGGAACGGGAGGATCCGGGGAACGTTGTGAATGAATGGGAGGATCCGGGGAATCTCTGAATGAACGGGAGGATCCGGGGAACGTTGTGAATGAACGGGGGGATCCGGGGAACGTTGTGAATGAACGGGGGGATCCGGGGAAGCTCTGAATGAACGGGAGGATCCGGGGAACGTTGTGAATGGAACGGGAGGATCCGGGGAAGCTCTGAATGAACGGGAGGATCCGGGGAACGTTGTGAATGGACGGGAGGATCCGGGGAACGTTGTGAATGGAACGGGAGGATCCGGGGAATCTCTGAATGAAACGGGAGGATCCGGGGAAGCTCTGAATGAACGGGGGGATCCGGGGAATCTCTGAATGGACGGGAGGATCCGGGGAAGTTCTGTGGAACGATGGGACCTCGGGGTGTTTGTCCCCAGGTTGCTGAAGGCGGAAGGACAGGTTCATCCCGACTGCTGGGAATGAGGGGATACAGGGTCAAGGTGAGGGGGCAGGAGGTTTGAGGGGGAGGTGAGGGAGAGCCAGAGGGTGGCGAGGGTCCAGAATGGGCTGCCTCGGGGGGTGATGGAGGCCTGGATGGGGACTCGGCCGTCACATTCAGGGATTGGGGGATGGGAGTCAGGCGTTCCTGGTGTGCCGGTACAGAATGGATGGGCAGAAGGGTCTCCTCTGATATCTCTTCGTTCCGTTTCAATGGCCCCCGGATATCCAACAGAGAACTCACTGTCCAATTGGGAGAGGATTTTGGACGTGGTTCCTGTTTCTCGGAGCTCCAGCAACGCCGGATACGATCTGAGCGGCACCCCCCCCCATCCCATCCCATCCCACCCCACCCACACTCTCCGATCACCCAGAGTTAACTGGCACAGGGTTCGGGGTGACTCACATATTCTTTGAAGATGAGGATCCCATATTTCACACGCAAGTCCTCAGCTCCATCGTTGACCATGTCGATCAGCGTGGCCTCCTTCGTGTCCTTTCCATAGAGACCTTGGGGAAGAGGGAGAGGCCTGTGTCTGAGCTGCGTGAGTGGGTTGAGTTCAACGTTGAGCCGCAAGTAGGCCGCAGGCCCTGTCTGCCAGGAACAGCAGGCCTCAGGCTTCAGGCCCTGAGGAGCAGCAGGCCTCAGGCTTCAGGCCCTGAGGAACAGCAGGCCTCAGGCTTCAGACTGTGAGGAACAGCAGGCCTCAGGCTTCAGGCCGTGAGGAGCAGCAGGCCTCAGGCTTCAGGCCGTGAGGAACAGCAGGCCTCAGGCTTCAGGCCCTGAGGAACAGCAGGCCTCAGGCTTCAGGCCGTGAGGAACAGCAGGCCTCAGGCTTCAGGCCGTGAGGAACAGCAGGCCTCAGGCTTCAGACCGTGAGGGATAGCAGACCTCAGGCTTCAGACTGTGAGGAACAGCAGGCCTCAGGCTTCAGACTGTGAGGAACAGCAGGCCTCAGGCTTCAGGCCGTGAGGAACAGCAGGCCTCAGGCTTCAGGCCCTGAGGAACAGCAGGCCTCAGGCTTCAGGCCGTGAGGAGCAGCAGGCCTCAGGCTTCAGACTGTGAGGAACAGCAGGCCTCAGGCTTCAGACTGTGAGGAACAGCAGGCCTCAGGCTTCAGGCCGTGAGGAGCAGCAGGCCTCAGGCTTCAGGCCGTGAGGAACAGCAGGCCTCAGGCTTCAGGCCGTGAGGAACAGCAGGCCTCAGGCTTCAGGCCCTGAGGAACAGCAGGCCTCAGGCTTCAGGCCGTGAGGAGCAGCAGGCCTCAGGCTTCAGACTGTGAGGAACAGCAGGCCTCAGGCTTCAGACTGTGAGGAACAGCAGGCCTCAGGCTTCAGGCCGTGAGGAGCAGCAGGCCTCAGGCTTCAGACTGTGAGGAACAGCAGGCCTCAGGCTTCAGACTGTGAGGAACAGCAGGCCTCAGGCTTCAGGCCGTGAGGAGCAGCAGGCCTCAGGCTTCAGGCCGTGAGGAACAGCAGGCCTCAGGCTTCAGACTGTGAGGAACAGCAGGCCTCAGGCTTCAGGCCGTGAGGAGCAGCAGGCCTCAGGCTTCAGGCCCTGAGGAACAGCAGGCCTCAGGCTTCAGGCCCTGAGGAACAGCAGGCCTCAGGCTTCAGACTGTGAGGAACAGCAGGCCTCAGGCTTCAGACTGTGAGGAACAGCAGGCCTCAGGCTTCAGGCCGTGAGGAGCTGCAGGCCTCAGGCTTCAGACCGTGAGGAACAGCAGGCCTCAGGCTTCAGGCCGTGAGGTACAGCAGGCCTCAGACTTCAGGCCGTGAGGAACAGCAGGCCTCAGGCTTCAGACCGTGAGGAGTAGCAGGCTTCAGGTTTCAGGCCGTGAGGAACAGCAGGCCTCAGGCTTCAGGCAGTGAGCAACAGCAGGCCTCAAGCTTCAGGCCGTGAGGAACAGCAGGCCTCAGGCTTCAGGCCATGAGGAACAGCAGGCCTCAGGCTTCAGGCCGTGAGGAACAGCAGGCCTCAGGCTTCAGGCCGTGAGGAACAGCAGGCCTCAGGCTTCAGGCCGTGAGGAACAGCAGGCCTCAGGCTTCAGACGGTGAGGAACAGCAGGCCTCAGGCTTCAGGCCGTGAGGAACAGCAGGCCTCAGGCTTCAGGCCGTGAGGAACAGCAGGCCTCAGGCTTCAGGCCGTGAGGAGCAGCAGGCCTCAGGCTTCAGGCCGTGAGGAACAGCAGGCCTCAGGCTTCAGACTGTGAGGAACAGCAGGCCTCAGGCTTCAGGCCGTGAGGAGCAGCAGGCCTCAGGCTTCAGGCCCTGAGGAACAGCAGGCCTCAGGCTTCAGGCCCTGAGGAACAGCAGGCCTCACGCTTCAGGCCGTGAGGAGCAGCAGGCCTCAGGCTTCAGGCCCTGAGGAACAGCAGGCCTCAGGCCGTGAGGAACAGCAGGCCTCAGGCTTCAGACTGTGAGGAACAGCAGGCCTCAGGCTTCAGACTGTGAGGAACAGCAGGCCTCAGGCTTCAGGCCGTGAGGAGCAGCAGGCCTCAGGCTTCAGACTGTGAGGAACAGCAGGCCTCAGGCTTCAGGCCGTGAGGAGCAGCAGGCCTCAGGCTTCAGGCCCTGAGGAACAGCAGGCCTCAGGCTTCAGGCCCTGAGGAACAGCAGGCCTCAGGCTTCAGACTGTGAGGAACAGCAGGCCTCAGGCTTCAGACTGTGAGGAACAGCAGGCCTCAGGCTTCAGGCCGTGAGGAGCTGCAGGCCTCAGGCTTCAGACCGTGAGGAACAGCAGGCCTCAGGCTTCAGGCCGTGAGGTACAGCAGGCCTCAGACTTCAGGCCGTGAGGAACAGCAGGCCTCAGGCTTCAGACCGTGAGGAGTAGCAGGCTTCAGGTTTCAGGCCGTGAGGAACAGCAGGCCTCAGGCTTCAGGCAGTGAGCAACAGCAGGCCTCAAGCTTCAGGCCGTGAGGAACAGCAGGCCTCAGGCTTCAGGCCATGAGGAACAGCAGGCCTCAGGCTTCAGGCCGTGAGGAACAGCAGGCCTCAGGCTTCAGGCCATGAGGAACAGCAGGCCTCAGGCTTCAGGCCGTGAGGAACAGCAGGCCTCAGGCTTCAGACGGTGAGGAACAGCAGGCCTCAGGCTTCAGATGGTGAGGAACAGCAGGCCTCAGGCTTCAGACGGTGAGGAACAGCAGGCCTCAGGCTTCAGGCCATGAGGAACAGCAGGCCTCAGGCTTCAGACCGTGAGGAACAGCAAGCCTCAGGCTTCAGACCGTGAGGAACAGCAGGCCTCAGGCTTCAGGCCGTGAGGAACAGCAGGCCCCAGGCTTCAGACCGTGAGGAGCAGCAGGCCTCAGGCTTCAGGCCGTGAGGAACAGCAGGCCTCAGGCTTCAGGCCGTGAGGAACAGCAGGCCTCAGGCTTCAAACCGTGAGGGATAGCAGGCCTCAGGCTTCAGACTGTGAGGAACAGCAGGCCTCAGGCTTCAGGCCGTGAGGAACAGCAGGCCTCAGGCTTCAGGCCGTGAGGAGCAGCAGGCCTCAGGCTTCAGACCGTGAGGGATAGCAGGCCTCAGGCTTCAGACTGTGAGGAACAGCAGGCCTCAGGCTTCAGGCCGTGAGGAACAGCAGGCCTCAGGCTTCAGGCCGTGAGGAGCAGCAGGCCTCAGGCTTCAGACCGTGAGGGATAGCAGGCCTCAGGCTTCAGACTGTGAGGAACAGCAGGCCTCAGGCTTCAGACCGTGAGGAACAGCAGGCCTCAGGCTTCAGGCTGTGAGGGACAGCAGGCCTCAGGCTTCAGACCGTGAGGAACTGCAGGCCTCAGGCTTCAGTCAGTTAGGCCTCAGAGCTCAACCTAGTCCTGACAGTAAGCTTGAGGCTTTAGCAATTCAGGAACAGCAGAGAGTGGGTTTCAAACTAAGTTAGTTTAAAGTTTATTTATTAGTTTTGCAAGTAGGTTTACATTAACACTGCAATGAAGTTACTGTGAAATCCCCTAGTCGCCGCACTCTGGTGCCTGTTTGGATCCAAAGAACAAAGGACAACACAGCACAAGAAACAGGCCCTTCAGCCCAACAAGCCATGCTGTCCATTTTAACACTCGGTGAGTGTCTTTCGTCGCTCGTCAAAGTTTTTGTCTACCTCGAGTGGACTCTACAATAAAGGGGGTGGGAATTTAGGGAGTTATATCTGCTCTAGATGAAGGGAGATCCAATTCAGGGACAATTTACTGACGCCAATCAGCCTAAAAAGCACGTTTCTGGGATGTGGGAGGAAACCGGAGCACCCGGAGAAAACCCACGCAGGCACGGGGAGAATGCGCAAACTCCCACAGACATTGATCCAAGCCGGAGATCCGACACGGGTCCCTGTAACTGTACAGCAGACAGTGATAGTCCAATCCACCCTAACCTACACATCTTTGGGCACTAAGGGACAATTTAGCATGGCCAATCCACCCTAACCTACACATCTTTGGACACTAAGGGACAATTTAGCATGGCCAATCCACCCTAACCTACACATCTTTGGACACTAAGGGACAATTTAGCATGGCCAATCCACCCTAACCTACACATCTTTGGACACTAAGGGACAATTTAGCATGGCCAATCCACCCTAACCTACACATCTTTGGACACTAAGGGACAATTTAGCATGGCCAATCCACCCTAACCTACACATCTTTGGACACTAAGGGACAATTTAGCATGGCCAATCCACCTAACCTACACATCTTTGGACACTAAGGGGCAATTTAGCATGGCCAATCCACCCTAACCTACACATCTTTGGACACTAAGAGACAATTTAGCATGGCCAATCCACCCTAACCTACACATCTTTGGACACTAAGGGACAATTTAGCATGGCCAATCCCCCTAACCTACACATCTTTGGACACTAAGGGACAATTTAGCATGGCCAATCCCCCCTAACCTACACATCTTTGGACACTAAGGGACAATTTAGCATGGTCAATCCACCCTAACCTACACATCTTTGGACACTAAGGGACAATTTAGCATGGCCAATCCCCCCTAACCTACACATCTTTGGACACTAAGGGACAATTTAGCATGGCCAATCCCCCCTAACCTACACATCTTTGGACACTAAGGGATAATTTAGCATGGCCAATCCACCCTAACCTACACATCTTTGGACACGAAGGGACAATTTAGCATGGCCAATCCACCCTAACCTACACATCTTTGGACACTAAGGGACAATTTAGCATGGCCAATCCACCCTAACCTACACATCTTTGGACACTAAGGGACAATTTAGCATGGCCAATCCACCCTAACCTACACATCTTTGGACACTAAGGGACAATTTAGCATGGCCAATCCACCCTAACCTACACATCTTTGGACACTAAGGGACAATTTAGCATGGCCAATCCACCTAACCTACACATCTTTGGACACTAAGGGGCAATTTAGCATGGCCAATCCACCCTAACCTACACATCTTTGGACACTAAGAGACAATTTAGCATGGCCAATCCACCCTAACCTACACATCTTTGGACACTAAGGGACAATTTAGCATGGCCAATCCCCCTAACCTACACATCTTTGGACACTAAGGGACAATTTAGCATGGCCAATCCCCCCTAACCTACACATCTTTGGACACTAAGGGACAATTTAGCATGGTCAATCCACCCTAACCTACACATCTTTGGACACTAAGGGACAATTTAGCATGGCCAATCCCCCCTAACCTACACATCTTTGGACACTAAGGGACAATTTAGCATGGCCAATCCCCCCTAACCTACACATCTTTGGACACTAAGGGATAATTTAGCATGGCCAATCCACCCTAACCTACACATCTTTGGACACGAAGGGACAATTTAGCATGGCCAATCCACCCTAACCTACACATCTTTGGACACTAAGGGACAATTTAGCATGGCCAATCCACCCTAACCTACACATCTTTGGACACTAAGGGACAATTTAGCATGGCCAATCCACCCTAACCTACACATCTTTGGACACTAAGGGACAATTTAGCATGGCCAATCCACCCTAACCTACACATCTTTGGACACTAAGGGACAATTTAGCATGGCCAATCCACCCTAACCTACACATCTTTGGACACTAAGGGACAATTTAGCATGGCCAATCCACCTAACCTACACATCTTTGGACACTAAGAGACAATTTAGCATGGCCAATCCACCCTAACCTACACATCTTTGGACACTAAGGGACAATTTAGCATGGCCAATCCCCCTAACCTACACATCTTTGGACACTAAGGGACAATTTAGCATGGCCAATCCCCCTAACCTACACATCTTTGGACACTAAGGGACAATTTAGCATGGCCAATCCACCCTAACCTGCACATCTTTGGACACTAAGGGACAATTTAGCATGGCCAATCCACCCTAACCTACACATCTTTGGACACTAAGGAACAATTTAGCATGGCCAATCCACCCTAACCTACACATCTTTGGACACTAAGGGACAATTTAGCATGGCCAATCCACCCTAACCTGCACATCTTTGGACACTAAGGGACAATTTAGCATGGCCAATCCCCCTAACCTACACATCTTTGGACACTAAGGGACAATTTAGCATGGCCAATCCACCTAACCTACACATCTTTGGACACTAAGAGACAATTTAGCATGGCCAATCCACCTAACCTACACATCTTTGGACACTAAGGGACAATTTAGCATGGCCAATCCACCCTAACCTGCACATCTTTGGACACTAAGGGACAATTTAGCATGGCCAATCCACCCTAACCTGCACATCTTTGGACACTAAGGGACAATTTAGCATGGCCAATCCACCCTAACCTACACATCTTTGGACACTAAGGGACAATTTAGCATGGCCAATCCACCCTAACCTGCACATCTTTGGACACTAAGGGACAATTTAGCATGGCCAATCCCCCTAACCTACACATCTTTGGACACTAAGGGACAATTTAGCATGGCCAATCCACCTAACCTACACATCTTTGGACACTAAGGGACAATTTAGCATGGCCAATCCACCCTAACCTGCACATCTTTGGACACTAAGGGACAATTTAGCATGGCCAATCCCCCTAACCTACACATCTTTGGACACTAAGGGACAATTTAGCATGGCCAATCCACCTAACCTACACATCTTTGGACACTAAGAGACAATTTAGCATGGCCAATCCACCCTAACCTACACATCTTTGGACACTAAGGGACAATTTAGCATGGCCAATCCCCCTAACCTACACATCTTTGGACACTAAGGGACAATTTAGCATGGCCAATCCCCCTAACCTACACATCTTTGGACACTAAGGGACAATTTAGCATGGCCAATCCACCCTAACCTGCACATCTTTGGACACTAAGGGACAATTTAGCATGGCCAATCCACCCTAACCTACACATCTTTGGACACTAAGGGGCAATTTAGCATGGCCAATCCACCCTAACCTACACATCTTTGGACACTAAGGGGCAATTTAGCATGGCCAATCCCCCTAACCTACACATCTTTGGACACTAAGGGACAATTTAGCATGGCCAATCCACCCTAACCTACACATCTTTGGACACTAAGGGACAATTTAGCACGGCCAATCCACCCTAACCTACACATCTTTGGACACTAAGGGACAATTTAGCATGGCCAATCCACCTAACCTACACATCTTTGGACACTAAGGGACAATTTAGCATGGCCAATCCACCCTAACCTACACATCTTTGGACACTAAGGGACAATTTAGCATGGCCAATCCCCCTAACCTACACATCTTTAGACACTAAGGGACAATTTAGCATGGCCAATCCACCCTAACCTACACATCTTTGGACACTAAGGGACAATTTAGCATGGCCAATCCACCCTAACCTACACATCTTTGGACACTAAGGGACAATTTAGCATGGCCAATCCACCCTAACCTACACATCTTTGGGACACTAAGGGACAATTTAGCAAGGTGAAGAAAAACTAACCCACACGTGGGAGGAAACCGGAGCGCCCGGAGGAAACCCACGCAGATACGGGGAGACCCTGCACAGGCAGGAATCGAACCCGGGTCCCTTGCTCTGTGAGGCAGCAGTGCTAACCACGCTGCCACTATCTGCTAAAAGGGTATGGGTTGTGGGCAGGCCGAAGGGGTTAGTTTAATTTGGAGTCATGCTCAGCACAAGATGATGGGCTGAATGGCCTGGTCCTGCGTTGTACTGTCCCAAACTCTATCCTGCGTATTCGATCGTGTGTTTTTCCCATCACGTACTTACCGTGTTGCCGGGCGAGGTATCGGAGGATGGTGTTAGACTGGACCAGAACGAAATCCCCATCTGAGAACTTGGGCAATTGTCCGAAAGCCTGAAAGGAAGGCCAAGAGTGAGGGACGTTGTCTACCTGTCGCCTGTACGTATCCGACATCTAACACCCTCGTTCTAGCCCTGGATTTGGCGTTCGAGTCTTGGTCTTTGAGGGCCTGAGAGACTCGGGAGGGGGGGTGTGTGATTGGGGGGGGCAGTTGGTGAAAATGGGCCTCACTCCCATCGGAAGGATGTCCTTGCCCCTACAGAGGGCAGTCCCAAGGCAATTGACCCGTGCGGGACTCGATTCACGTGTCGTGCGGTGTTGGGAATGGGATTGGGAGGGGTTGATGCAGAAACATGGCTGACTATATCTCAGGGTGGCCTCGTTGACCGTCACCCACTCCCCCCCGCCCCCCCCCGACACACCCCCAAACCTCGACTCTAAGGACAACGTGATTGGTTGCCGTCTCTCATGGGGTCCTCCGCATTTGCGCTCAGTGCCCACCCAGCTGAGTGCAAGGAGTCAGGCTAACCCGGAACTAGGCCGAGAATGAAGCCTGGGCCTTTCCTGCTCTTCATCCGTGGGACTCAGTACCACACAGGGGTGTTTGAGATCGGCTAACTGACCCACTAGGCCGAGAATGAAGCCTGGGCCTTTCCTGCTCTGTGTTTGTGGGATTCAGTGCCACACTGGGATGTTTGACATTGGTCAACCAATCCACTAGGCCGAGAATGAAGCCTGGGCCTTTCCTGCTCTGTGTCTGTGTGATTCGAGTGTGGGGAAATTGGCCAAATGACCCATTAGGCCGAGAATGAAACCTGGGCCTTCCCTGCTCTGTGTCTGTGGGATTTGAGTGTGGGAGATTGGCTAACTGACCCACTAGGCCGGGAATGAAGCCTGGGCTTTTCTTGCTCTGTGTCTGTGGGACTCCGGGCCACACTGGGATGTTTGGCATTGGACCCACTAGGCCGAGAATGAAGCCTGGGCCTCTCCTGCTCTGTGTCTGCGTGATTCGAGTGTGGAAAATTGGCCAACTGACCCACTAGGCCGAGAATGAAGCCTGGGCCTCTCCTGCCCTCACGCGTAGACTCCGGTTGACACACGGTTGAACCCTTCACCCCACCCACCTCCCGATACTCACACACGTGTGTTTCATGTTGCCATTGTCCCACTCTTCCTTGGAGACCACCTCCTCCTTCCAAGTCTGGCCCTGATCGGCCATCAACATCCGCATAGCGGAGCAGCGGCCTGCGGAGGGGTGGGGTAGGGAAGGAGACACACAAACACAAGGCCAGTCAGACAGGCTGAAGGCACGGAAACACACTCGCCCTCCCCTCTTCCCGGCGCACCCAACCTCGACCTCAGGAAGCCAGTGGAGAACATGTCCCTGTCAACATCAACGGGGATCAACTGGAAAGGGTCGAGAGCTTCAAGTTTTTAGGTGTCCAGATCACCAACAACCTGTCCTGGTCCCCCCCACGCTGACAATATTTCTCTTTGGTATTCACGCAGGGGGACATGAATATAGCTGAGGAGAACACTGGGTTGCAGGGTTGTAAACTGGACAGTATTGCAGTTGATAGGGAGGATGTGCTAGATATTCTTGAGGGTTTGAAAATAGATAAGTCCCCTGGGCCGGACGGGATTCACCCTAGGATTCTCTGGGAGGCAAGAGAGGCGATTGCAGAGCCTCTGGCTCTGATCTTCAGGTCGTCGTTGGCCTCTGGTATAGTACCGGAAGATTGGAGGTTAGCGAATGTTGTCCCATTGTTTAAGAAGGGGAACAGAGACTTCCCCGGGAATTATAGACCGGTGAGTCTTACTTCTGTTGTGGGCAAGGTTTTAGAAAAAATTATTAGGGATAGGATTTATAGTTATTTAGAGAGTAATGAATTGATTGGAGATAGTCAGCATGGTTTTGTGGAGGGTAGGTCGTGCCTTCCTAACCTTAGAGTTTTTTGAGAAAGTGACCAAAGAGGTGGATGGGGGTAAGGCAGTTGACGTGGTGTATATGGACTTTAGTAAGGCGTTTGATAAGGTTCACCATGGAAGGCTTCTGCAGAAAATGCAGAAGCCTTCCATGGTGTATGGGATTGAGGGTGATTTAGGTAACTGGATCAGGAATTGGCTAGCAGATAGGAGACAGAGGGTGGTGGTTGATGGTAAGTATTCGTCATGGAGTTCAGTTACTAGCGGTGTGCCTCAGGGATCTGTTTTGGGGCCACTGCTGTTTGTAATTTTTATTAATGATCTGGATGAGGGTATAGTTGGGTGGATTAGTAAATTTGCTGATGACACCAAAGTCGGAGGTGTGGTAGATAGTGAGGAAGGGTGTCATAGTTTGCAGGGTGACTTAGACAGATTGCAGAGCTGGGCCGAGAGGTGGCGGATGGAGTTTAATGTGGAGAAGTGTGAGGTAATCCATTTCGGTAGGAATAACAGATGTGTCGAGTATAGGGCTAACGGGAGGACTTTGAATAGTGTGGATGAGCAGAGGGATCTAGGTGTATGTGTACATAGATCCCTGAAAGTTGGGAATCAAGTAGATAAGGTTGTTAAGAGGGCATACGGTGTCTTGGCGTTTATTGGTAGGGGGATTGAATTTAGGAGTCGCAGTGTAATGTTGCAACTGTACACTACTCTAGTGCGGCCGCACTTGGAGTACTGTGTGCAGTTCTGGTCCCCACATTATAGGAAGGATGTGGAGGCTTTGGAGAGGGTGCAGAGGAGGTTTACCAGGTATGGAGGGGAGGTCCTATGAGGAGAGACTGAGGGATTTGGGGTTGTTTTCGCTAGAAAGAAGGCGGTTAAGAGGGGATCTTATTGAAACATATAAGATGATTAGAGGTTTAGATAGGGTGGATAGTGATAGCCTTTTTCCTCGGACGGAGAAAGCTAGCACGAGGGGGCATGGCTTTAAATTAAGGGGGGTTAGTTATCGGACTGATGTCAGGGGCAGGTTCTTTACCCAGAGGGTGGTGAGGGATTGGAATGCCCTGCCTGCTGCAGTTGTAAATGCGTCTAGTTTGGGGGCGTTTAAGAGATCTGTGGATAGGTTTATGGACGAAAAGGGATTGGTTTAGATTAGTGGGTTATTGTTGTTTTTTTTGAAACTGGTCGGCGCAACATCGTGGGCCGAAGGGCCTGTTCTGCACTGTAATG
>NW_027650904.1:0-35539 GCF_965287045.1 Carcharhinus amblyrhynchos
GAAGGGGGATTGGGATTGTGTAGGGTGGGAGTGAACGGGAAGGGGATTGGGATTGTGTACAGTGGGAGTGAACGGGAAGGGTTTGGGATTGGGATTGTGTACAGTGGGAGTGGACGGGAAGGGGATTGGGATTGTGTAGGGTGGGAGTGAACGGGAAGGGCATTGGGATTGTGTAGGGTGGGAGTGAACGGGAAGGGCATTGGGATTGTGTACGGTGGGAGTGAACGGGAAGGGGTTTGGTACTGGGATTGTGTACAGTGGGAGTGAACGGGAAGGGGTTTGGGATTGGGATTGTGTACAGTGGGAGTGAACGGGAAGGGCATTGGGATTGTGTAGGGTGGGAGTGAACGGGAAGGGCATTGGGATTGTGTACGGTGGGAGTGAACGGGAAGGGGATTGGGATTGTGTAGGGTGGGAGTGAACAGGAAGGGGATTGGGATTGTGTAGGGTGGGAGTGAACGGGAAGGGCATTGGGATTGCGTAGGGTGGGAGTGAACGGGAAGGGGTTTGGGATTGTGTAGGGTGGGAGTGAACGGGAAGGGGATTGGGATTGTGTAGAGTGGGAGTGAACGGGAAGGGGATTGGGATTGTGTAGGGTGGGAGTGAACGGGAAGGGCATTGGGATTGTGTACGGTGGGAGTGAACGGGAAGGGGGATTGGGATTGTGTACGGTGGGAGTGAACGGGAAGGGCATTGGGATTGTGTACGGTGGGAGTGAACGAGAAGGGGATTGGGATTGTGTAGGGTGGGAGTGAACGGGAAGGGGATTGGGATTGTGTAGGGTGGGAGTGAACGGGAAGGGGTTTGGGTCCATTGGGATTGGTGGGGGTGTACGGTGGGGGGGGCAGTGAGTTACATACCCGTGCATGGGGTTGGATTGGCCACTGTTGACCATATCCACCATGTTGGCCATGATGGTACTCTCCTGAGTGCTTGCCTCCACCGTGGTAAAGTGATAATCCATGACTTTGTCCAAACACTTGTGCGGAATCCCTCCTCCCCGATCGGAAATCCTGTCAGGAGGGCGGGGAAGGGGGAAAAAAAACGGGAAGGGACAAAACTCATTGGTTGAAGAAACCCTCGTAGAAATACCAACAAACCGTGCCATGCGGACCCATCAGATAGAGGTCAGAAATATGGGCCGAATGGCCTCCTCGAGTCTGCTCTACTCTCCAATCCAATTGTGGCAGAATGAGGCCATTCGGCCCATCGAGCCTGCTCTGCCATGGCTGGTGTGTTTCTTAACTCTATTCTACCCCCCCTTTCCCCCTAACTTTTGACCCCCACCACCTCTGTGTAAATACCCTCAATGCCCCGGCCTCCTCTGTGGCAATGAGTTCCCCACATTCACCGCCCTCTGGCTGGAGAAATTCCTCCTCATTCTCCGTTCCAAAGGGCTGTCCCTTCACTCTGAGGCCATTCCCTGGGATCCCAGTCTCTGCCTCCAAGTGGGAACATCCTCTCCACCTCCACTCTATCCTCGCAGTATCCTGTAAGTTTCAATAAGATCCCCCTCATCCTTCTAAACTCCCAACGAGTACAGACCCAGAGTCCTCAACCCGTTCCTCACGGGACAAGCTCTTCATTCCAGGGATCATTCTTGTGAACCTCCCTCTGGACCCTTTCCGAGGCCCGGCACATCCTTCCTTAGATACGGGGACCCAAAACTGCTCCGATTGGGGTCTGACCAGAGCCTGAGACAGCCTCAGAAGTCCATCCCTGCTCTTGTATTCTAACCCTCTCGATATGAATGCTAACATTACATTTCCCTTCCTAACTGAACCTGCACGTTAACCTGAAGAGAATCTTGAACCAGGATTCCCAAGTCATAAGAACATAAGAAATAGGGGCAGGAGTAGGCCATCTAGCCCTTCGAGCCTGCCCCGCCATTCAATAAGATCATGGCTGATCTGTTGTGGCTCAGTTCCACTTTCCCGCCCTCTCCCCATAACCCTTAATCCCCTCTCTTATCAAGAACCCATCAACCCGCTTCTTAAAAATATTTAGCGAGGCAGCCTCCACCACTTCAACGGGCAGAGAATTCCAGAGATTCACCACCCTTTGAGTGAAGAAGTTCCTCCTCAACTCCGTTCTAAACCGCCCCCCCCTTTATCTTGAGGCTGTGCCCCCTAGTCCTACTGTCTTTTTTGAGCGGGAAGAGTCTCTCCACCTCTATCCTATCCATCCCATTCATCATCTTATACGTCTCAATGAGATCTCCCCTCATTCATCTAAACTCTAACGAGTACAAGCCTAGTTTATTCAGCCTCTCCTCATAGCTCAACCCCCTCAACTCCGGCATCAGCCTAGTAAACCTCCTCTGCACTCCCTCCAGGGCCAAAATATCCTTGCGCAGGTGCGGCGCCCAAAACTGCACACAGTACTCCAGCTGCGGCCTCACCAATGCCCTATACAGCTGCAGCAAGACCTCCCTACTTTTATATTCAATCCCCCTCGCTATGAAGGCCAGCATCCCATTCGCCTTCCTGACCACCTGCTGCACCTGCAAGCTGGGTTTTTGCGACTCATGCACAAGGACCCCTTGGTGTCCCTTGGTGTTTCTGATTTCCTGAGCATTTCCCCATTTAGAAATAGTGTCTGCCTCCATTCCTCCTTCCAAAGTGTGTAACCTCACACTTCCCCACTTTGTATTCCATCTACCAGCTGTGTGCCCAGTCTCTGAACCTCTCCAAAACCTTCTGTAGCCTCCCACCTCCTCAACACTTTCTGTCCCTCCGCCCATCTTTGCAACAGGAGATGTCCCCTGTCTACATCAACGGGGACTAAATAGAAACATCAAAATCTCTCGACCATTTCTAAGTGTCCAGATCACCAACAACCTGTCCTGGTCCCCCCCACCATGCCGACACTATAGTTAAGAAAGCCCCACCAACGCCTCTACTTTCTCAGAAGACTAAGGAAATTTGGCATGTCCGCTACGGACTCTCACCAACTTTTACAGATGCCCCATAGAAAGCATCCTTTCCCGGATGTATCACAGCTCAGTCTGGGATCCTGCTGTGCCCAAGACCGCAAGGAACTACAAAAGGGTGGCGAATGTAACCCCCAATCCCATCACCCAAACCAGCCTCCCATCCATTGACTCCGTCTACACTTCCCGCTGCCTCGGGGAAAAGCAGTCGGTATAATCAAGGACCCCCCCCCCAACACACACACACCCCGGACATTCTCTCTCCTTCCATCGGGTAAAAAGGTACAAAAGTCTGAGGTCCCGTACCGACTGACTCAAGAACAGCTTCTTCCCTGCTGCTGTCAGACTTTTGAATGGACCCACCTCGCATTAAGCTGATCTTTCTCTACACCCTCGCTGTGACTGTAACACTACATTCTGCACCCTCTCCTTTCCTTCTCTATGAACGGTATGCTGTGTCTGTACAGCGCGCGAGAAACAATACTTTTCACTGTATCCCGATACACGCGACAATAATAAATCAAATCAAAGCCCCAGTTCCTTCACCTTGATTACGGCGCACAGGTTAGCAAAAGAATTAGCATCGAACCTGCACATCTTTGGACACTAAGGGACAATTTAGCATGGCCAATCCCCCCTAACCTACACATCTTTGGACACTAAGGGGCAATTTAGCACGGCCAATCCACCCTAACCTACACATCTTTGGACACTAAGGGACAATTTAGCATGGCCAATCCACCCTAACCTACACATCTTTGGACACTAAGGGACAATTTAGCACGGCCAATCCACCCTAACCTACACATCTTTGGACACTAAGGGGCAATTTAGCACGGCCAATCCACCCTAACCTACACATCTTTGGACACTAAGGGACAATTCAGCACAGCCAATCCACCCTAACCTACACATCTTTGGACACTAAGGGACAATTTAGCACGGCCAATCCACCCTAACCTACACATCTTTGGACACTAAGGGACAATTTAGCATGGCCAATCCACCCTAACCTACACATCTTTGGACACTAAGGGAAAATTTAGCACGGCCAACGCACCCTAACCTACACATCTTTCAGACTGTGGGAGCAAACCGGAGCTCCCGGAGGAAACCCACGCAGACACGGGGAGAATGTGCAGACTCCACACAGACAGTGACCCGAGCCGGGGATCGAACCCGGGTCCCTGGCGCTGTGAGGCAGCAGTGCTAACGCCACCGTCCCGTTACGAGGCACACCCTTTTGGAAATTTAGTGTGGGGAGAAGGGGAGAGGGTGAACGCGGGGGGAAGAGTTGGTACAAGGCCCTTACCGGATGATGAAATCCACATCATTGTTGGCGATTGTCACAACGATATCAGGGACATTGTATGGGCTGTCCAAGTGACTCTCCATTGTAGCCCTGGGGATCAACACAGGACAGAGCGATTGAGGCTATCAATACATCAGGAGGCAGCACAGGGACACACAACCAGAGTTACATATATACACACTGTCCTTTCCCCCACTCTGGGACCGGGTATCACAGTGCGTTAGATACACTGTCCTTTCCCCCACTCTGGGACCGGGTGTCACAGTGCGTTAGATACACTGTCCTTTCCCCCTCTCTGGGACCGGGTGTCACAGTGCGTTAGATACACTGTCCTTTCCCCCACTCTGGGACCGGGTGTCACAGTGCGTTAGATACACTGTCCTTTCCCCCACTCTGGGACCGGGTATCACAGTGCGTTAGATACACTGTCCTTTCCCCCTCTCTGGGACCGGGTATCACAGTGCGTTAGATACACTGTCCTTTCCCCCTCTCTGGGACCGGGTATCACAGTGCGTTAGATACACTGTCCTTTCCCCCACTCTGGGACCGGGTGTCACAGTGCGTTAGATACACTGTCCTTTCCCCCTCTCTGGGACCGGGTGTCACAGTGCGTTAGATACACTGTCCTTTCCCCCACTCTGGGACCGGGTATCACAGTGCGTTAGATACACTGTCCTTTCCCCCACTCTGGGACCGGGTGTCACAGTGCGTTAGATACACTGTCCTTTCCCCCACTCTGGGACCGGGTATCACAGTGCGTTAGATACACTGTCCTTTCCCCCACTCTGGGACCGGGTGTCACAGTGCGTTAGATACACTGTCCTTTCCCCCACTCTGGGACCGGGTGTCACAGTGCGTTAGATACACTGTCCTTTCCCCCACTCTGGGACCGGGTGTCACAGTGCGTTAGATACACTGTCCTTTCCCCCACTCTGGGACCGGGTGTCACAGTGCGTTAGATACACTGTCCTTTCCCCCACTCTGGGACCGGGTGTCACAGTGCGTTAGATACACTGTCCTTTCCCCCACTCTGGGACCGGGTGTCACAGTGCGTTAGATACACTGTCCTTTCCCCCACTCTGGGACCGGGTGTCACAGTGCGTTAGATACACTGTCCTTTCCCCCACTCTGGGACCGGGTGTCACAGTGCGTTAGATACACTGTCCTTTCCCCCACTCTGGGACCGGGTGTCACAGTGCGTTAGATACACTGTCCTTTCCCCTCTCTGGGACCGGGTGTCACAGTGCGTTAGATACACTGTCCTTTCCCCCTCTCTGGGACCGGGTATCACAGTGCGTTAGATACACTGTCCTTTCCCCCCACTCTGGGACCGGGTGTCACAGTGCGTTAGATACACTGTCCTTTCCCCCACTCTGGGACCGGGTGTCACAGTGCGTTAGATACACTGTCCTTTCCCCCACTCTGGGACCGGGTGTCACAGTGTGTTAGATACACTGTCCTTTCCCCCTCTGGGACCGGGTGTCACAGTGCGTTAGATACACTGTCCTTTCCCCCACTCTGGGACCGGGTGTCACAGTGCGTTAGATACACTGTCCTTTCCCCCACTCTGGGACCGGGTGTCACAGTGCGTTAGATACACTGTCCTTTCCCCCACTCTGGGACCGGGTGTCACAGTGTGTTAGATACACTGTCCTTTCCCCCTCTCTGGGACCGGGTGTCACAGTGCGTTAGATACACTGTCCTTTCCCCCACTCTGGGACCGGGTGTCACAGTGTGTTAGATACACTGTCCTTTCCCCCTCTCTGGGACCGGGTGTCACAGTGCGTTAGATACACTGTCCTTTCCCCCACTCTGGGACCGGGTGTCACAGTGCGTTAGATACACTGTCCTTTCCCCCTCTCTGGGACCGGGTGTCACAGTGCGTTAGATACACTGTCCTTTCCCCCACTCTGGGACCGGGTGTCACAGTGCGTTAGATACACTGTCCTTTCCCCCTCTCTGGGACCGGGTGTCACAGTGCGTTAGATACACTGTCCTTTCCCCCACTCTGGGACCGGGTGTCACAGTGCGTTAGATACACTGTCCTTTCCCCCTCTCTGGGACCGGGTGTCACAGTGCGTTAGATACACTGTCCTTTCCCCCACTCTGGGACCGGGTGTCACAGTGCGTTAGATACACTGTCCCTTCCCCCGCTCTGGGACCAGGTGTTGTGACGGGTGGGGTTCTGACCTCATGGCATTTTTCAGCAGTTCTGGGAGAATATAATCCAGGGGCATCGGAATGTACGGGAACCTGGCTGCCACGTGTCCGCTGATCCGTACGCGGGGAGCGTTGCCATATTTGTGTTCGCAGAGACGCCTGGAAAACGGAGCGAATCGTAAGTCAGCGTACATCGATCGGAAAGCACGTCCGACCTTCGACCTGTCCTGACGGACACTGCCCTTTCCCTTCTTCCCTGCCTGTCCCTCTCACAGTTGGTCCCTCCCCCCTCACGCTCTGTCTCTCTCTGTCTCTCAGCGTCTCCCTCCTCCTCCTCCCCCCCCAAACTATCTCTCTGATGCTTTGTATCCCAGAAAGGCGTAGACCCAAGCGTCACTCCCTCCCATAACGAAGGCCCGGATATCCACATCCCCCATCAATTTAGCACGGCCAATCCACCCTAACCTGCACATCTTTGGGACACTAAGGGACAATTTAGCACGGCCAATCCACCCTAACCTACACATCTTTGGGACACTAAGGGACAATTTAGCACGGCCAATCCACCCTAACCTACACATCTTTGGACACTAAGGGACAATTTAGCACGGCCAATCCCCCCTAACCTGCACATCTTTGGGACACTAAGGGACAATTTAGCACGGCCAATCCACCCTAACCTACACATCTTTGGGACACTAAGGGACAATTTAGCATGGCCAATCCACCCTAACCTACACATCTTTGGACACTAAGGGACAATTTAGCACGGCCAATCCACCCTAACCTACACATCTTTGGACACTAAGGGACAATTTAGCACGGCCAATCCACCCTAACCTACACATCTTTGGACACTAAGGGGACAATTTAGCACGGCCAATCCCCCCTAACCTACACATCTTTGGACACTAGGGGACAATTTAGCACGGCCAATCCCCCCTAACCTACACATCTTTGGACACTAAGGGGACAATTTAGCACGGCCAATCCCCCCTAACCTACACATCTTTGGACACTAGGGGACAATTTAGCACGGCCAATCCCCCCTAACCTACACATCTTTGGACACTAAGGGGACAATTTAGCACGGCCAATCCACCCTAACCTACACATCTTTGGACACTAAGGGGACAATTTAGCACGGCCAATCCCCCCTAACCTACACATCTTTGGACACTAAGGGACAATTTAGCATGGCCAATCCACCCTAACCCGCACATCTTTGGACACCAAGGGACAATTTAGCACGGCCAACCCACCCTAACCTACACATCTTTGGACACTAAGGGACAATTTAGCACGGCCAATCCCCCCTAACCTACACATCTTTGGACACTAAGGGACAATTTAGCATGGCCAATCCACCCTAACCTACACATCTTTGGACACTAAGGGACAATTTAGCACGGCCAATCCCCCCTAACCTACACATCTTTGGACACTAAGGGACAATTTAGCATGGCCAATCCACCCTAACCTACACATCTTTGGGACACTAAGGGACAATTTAGCATGGCCAATCCACCCTAACCTACACATCTTTGGGACACTAAGGGACAATGTAGCATGGCCAATCCACCCTAACCTACACATCTTTGGACACTAAGGGGCAATTTAGCATGGCCAATCCACCCTAACCTACACATCTTTGGGACACTAAGGGACAATTTAGCATGGCCAATCCACCCTAACCTACACATCTTTGGGACACTAAGGGACAATTTAGCACGGCCAATCCACCCTAACCTACACATCTTTGGACACTAAGGGACAATTTAGCACGGCCAATCCACCCTAACCTACACATCTTTGGGACACTAAGGGACAATTTAGCACGGCCAATCCACCCTAACCTACACATCTTTGGGACACTAAGGGACAATTTAGCACGGCCAATCCACCCTAACCTACACATCTTTCGGACTGTGGGAGGAAACCGGAGCACCCGGAGGAAACCCACGCAGACACGGGGAGAACGTGCAGACTCCACACAGACAGTGACCCGAGCCGGGAATCGAACCCAGATCCCTGGAGCTGCGAGACAGGAGTGCCAACCACTGTGCCGCCCCTCGCTTAGGGGGTTTTAGCAAAAAAAGGACAGCACGATCGAGTTGGGCCGAAGGGCCCCGTTTCCACGCTGTAAACCTTTCTGACTCTCCGGCATCCACCTCTCAACGCGTTACAAGTATCTGGTGGTCTAAACTTGCCGTCACACGCGTGGGGCTTGTTTGGGATTGTGTTCGGTGCAGAGACAGTGGGCCGAATGGCCTCTTTCTGCACTGTTGGGATTCTATCAGCGGCTGGGGAGACACATGCCGCCCCTGGCTCTTCCCCGGGCGAGCCGACAAGGCCCAGGTCCTCCGTGTTACTCGGTGGAACCGTTCCCCCCCCCCCGAAGCCTCTCACCCACCCCGCTGCACCCTCGCCCAGCGCCCTCCGAGCGGCCAAGGGCCCGCCTCACCTGGCAAAGTCCACCCACTTCTCGACAACCTTCTTGGGGGAGAGGCGCGTACAGATGATCCCGACGAAATCTGGCTGCGTGGGGAGAGACAAAGGGGTTGGGGGGAACGGGGTGGGGTTGGTTACACACTGTGTCAAGATGCTCCGCATTCTTTCTCTTGTCCCCCACACCCCCCCCCCCCAACCAACCCGCCTCCCACCGCCACGCGACCGCCGTCAAACCCTTCCCCCTCCGTGGGGAAGAGACAGCTATTCCACCACGAGAGGCCTCGCCGTTGTGAAATGAGCACTTTTACAAACTTCAACAGGTTAAAGAGTTGTACAGAAGTTACGCAGTCCATTTTTTTTTAAGAAAGAAAATAGATTTTGTGCTTTGCTTTGAGAGTTTCCGGAGACGAGGGCCTTGGAGGGAGTGCGGAGGAGGTTCACTAGGCTGACACCAGAGATGAGGGGGTTGGACTATGAAGAGAGACTGAATAGACTGGGTCTGTACGCGTTGGAGTTTAGAAGGATGAGGGGGGGGGATCTTATAGAGACGTATAAGATAATGAAGGGGATGGATAGGGTAGAGGTAGAGAGACTCTTCCCGCTCAGAAAGGACAGCAGGACTAGAGGGCACAGCCTCAAGATAAGGGGGGGGCAGTTTAGATCGGAATTGAGGAGGAACTTCTTCACTCAAAGGGTGGTGAATCTCTGGAATTCTCTGCCCGTTGAAGTGGGGGAGGCTGCCTCGCTAAATATATTTAAGTCACGGGTAGATAGGTTTCTGATAGACAGGGGAGAAAGCGGGAAAGTGGAACTGATCCACTTCAGATCAGCCATGATCTTATTGAATGGCGGGGCAGGCTCGAAGGGCTAGATGACCGACTCCTGCTCCTATTTCTTATGTTAAAAGGGATGGAGGTGCAACTCTGGTACACAGACTGAAACAATGCAGTGCACAGAGTGAAACATTTTCTATCGCCACGTGAGGCAGTAACTGCTGCCAAAGCGACAGGTTGTTTGTGAAGTTTAACCAATCAATTTAAACTGGGTATTTGAATAGCAGCAGCCTATCAGATTTGAATTGGATGATTTGGTAAGTCGAGCCTATTTTGAGGATAGTTGATTTGTCAGCAGGAGTCGAAGAGCAACAGGTTCTCGCTCCCAAACAGCCAGACTGCGACTGCAACTGCCTCAGCTCACAGCTCGACAGAGAGAGAGAGAGAGAGAGACACACAGACAGCATTTGCCCCTGCCACAGCTCTATCTCAGCTTCAGAGACAGACAGTAACTGTTTTCTTCCAGACTAACAGCCACATTAACATCTTAAAAGAAAGCCTCATCTCAATCGCAAAGCTAGCAGCAGAAAATGGTGAAGACAGCAGAGAGAGGGAGTGAATGGGAAGGGGTTTGGGATTGGGATTGTGTACAGTGGGAGTGAACGGGAAGGGGGTTTGGGATTGAGATTGTGTACAGTGGGAGTGAACGGGAAGGGGTTTGGGTCCATTGGGATAGTGTACAGTGGGAGTGAACGGGAAGGAGTTTGGGATTGGGATTGTGTATAGTGGGAGTGAACGGGAAGGGGTTTGGGTCCAATGGGATTGTGTACAGTGGGAGTGAACGGGAAGGGGATTGGGATTGTGTACAGTGGGAGTGAACGGGAAGGGGATTGGGATTGTGTACAGTGGGAGTGAACGGGAAGGGGATTGGGATTGTGTACAGTGGGAGTGAACGGGAGGGGGTTTGGGATTGGGATTGTGTACAGTGGGAGCGAACGGGAAGGGGTTTGGGATTGGGATTGTGTACAGTGGGAGCGAACGGGAAGGGGTTTGGGATTGGGATTGTGTACAGTGGGAGTGAACAGGAAGGGGTTTGGGATTGGGATTGTGTACAGTGGGAGTGAACGGGAAGGGGTTTGGGTCCAATGGGATTGTGTACAGTGGGAGTGAAAGGGAAGGGGATTGGGATTGTGTACAGTGGGAGCGAACAGGAAGGGGATTGGGATTGTGTACAGTGGCAGTGAACGGGAAGGGGTTTGGGTCCAATGGGATTGTGTACAGTGGGAGTGAACGGGAAGGGGATTGGGATTGTGTACAGTGGGAGCGAACAGGAAGGGGATTGGGATTGTGTACAGTGGGAGCGAACGGGAAGGGGTTTGGGATTGGGATTGTGTACAGTGGGAGCGAACGGGAAGGGGATTGGGATTGTGTACAATGGGAGCGAACGGGAAGGGGATTGGGATTGTGTACAGTGGGAGTGAACGGGAAGGGGTTTGGGATTGGGATTGTGTACAGTGGGAGCGAACGGGAAGGGGATTGGGATTGTGTACAATGGGAGCGAACGGGAAGGGGTTTGGGATTGAGTACAGGCGTGCGGTCTCACCCACTCTGAGCTATGGTGTGGAGTTGCCACCCTTACCCGGTCCTCGTGCAGCGCCAGGTGGTGTGTCGCCAACATTCGCATGCCCAGCCGCGATGTCAGCGTCTTGTCCAGAAAAAGCCGGATCACTGCCTCATCCTGGAAGCGGAGGGAAAGATCCCGCGGTGAATGAAGGAGCCTGAGTTACTGGGCCTGACCCTCCCTCCCCACTCTGCACCACGCAACTGGTTCCCTCCTCAGGGCAAGCTCAGAGGTCGCTTAGTGCAGCACTAGGCCCAGAATGCAGCCTGGGCCTCCCCTGTTCCACGCTGGCACAGTGGGTTAGCACTGCTGCCTCACAGCTCCAGGGACCCGGGTTTGATTCCTGGCTCGGGTCACTGTCTGTGTGGAGTCTGCACATTCTCCCCATGTCTGCGTGGGTTTCCTCCGAGTGCTCCAGTTTCCTCCCACAGTCCAAAGATGTGTAGGTTAGGGTGGATTGGCCGTGCTAAATTGTCCCTTAGTGTCCAAAGATGTGTAGGTTAGGGTGGATTGGCCATGCTAAATTGTCCCTTAGTGTCCAAAGATGTGTAGGTTAGGGGGGATTGGCCGTGCTAAATTGTCCCTTAGTGTCCAAAGATGTGTAGGTTAGGGTGGATTGGCCGTGCTAAATTGTCCCTTAGTGTCCAAAGATGTGTAGGTTAGGGTGGATTGGCCATGCTAAATTGTCCCCTTAGTGTCCAAAGATGTGCAGGTTAGGGTGGATTGGCCATGCTAAATTGTCCCTTAGTGTCCAAAGATGTGCAGGTTAGGGTGGATTGGCCATGCTAAATTGTCCCCTTAGTGTCCAAAGATGTGTAGGTTAGGGTGGATTGGCCGTGCTAAATTGTCCCTTAGTGTCCAAAGATGTGTAGGTTAGGGTGGATTGGCCGTGCTAAATTGTCCCTTAGTGTCCAAAGATGTGTAGGTTAGGGTGGATTGGCCATGCTAAATTGTCCCTTAATGTCCAAAGATGTGTAGGTTAGGGTGGATTGGCCGTGCTAAATTGTCCCTTAGTGTCCAAAGATGTGTAGGTTAGGGTGGATTGGCCATGCTAAATTGTCCCTTAATGTCCAAAGATGTGTAGGTTAGGGTGGATTGGCCGTGCTAAATTGTCCCTTAGTGTCCAAAGATGTGTAGGTCAGGGGGGATTGGCCGTGCTAAATGTGGGGTTGAGGAGATGGGGTGAGGGAGACGGCTTGGGTGAGATACTCTGTCAGAGAGGCAGTGTAGATTAGCTGGACTGAGTGGCCTCTTTACACTGGAGGGATTCTGTGGTGAATGAGCGCGAGTGACCACGAGAGAGTGTGTGTGTGTGAGCACGCGTGCAAGTTTGTGTGTCCATTCGCGTGTGTGCGCGCGCGCGAGTCCCTTCGTGTGTCCCCCCGCTTCCCTCCCTCTCTATTTGGGTGACGCTCTCTGGAGTTTGAACGGTTCTGAAGGAGCGAAGCCTGGGCCTTTCCCGCGGAGGGGTTGGCGGGGGGGGGGGGGGAGCTCACCTTGACGTGCCGGCGGCTCTCACGGAAGCCCTCGGCCAGCAGGGTAACCACGTCCTTGTGGTCGTCCAGGAGCTGCTGCAGTAGCCGGCAGTACTGACCCTCCACCTCGCTGTTCTTAATCTGGGGGAGGAGGGGGAGAGGGTCACACACACACACACACACCCACATTACCGTAGAAAATTACAGCACAGAAACAGGCCTTTTGGCCCTTCTTGTCTGTGCCGACCCATTTTCCTGCCTCGTCCCACTGACCTGCGCCTGAACCATATCCCTCCTCTCATCCACGTACCCGTCCGAGTTTTTCTTAAAAGTGATCCCGCATTTATCCGGCAGCTCATTCCACCCTCTCTGTGTGAAGAATCCCCCCCCACTAATATTCCCTTTAAACTTTCCCCCTTAACCCATGCCCTCTTTTTTTGTTTCTCCCCTTAGCCTCAGTGGAAAAAGCCTGCTTGCATTCACTCTATTTTTACCCATCTCACCTTATGCACCTCTATCAAATCTCCCCTCCTTCTCCAGGGAATAAAGTCCTAACCTATTCAATCTCTCTCTGTAACTCAGCTTCTCGAATCCTGGCAACATCCTTAAGAACATAAGAAATAGGAGCAGGAGGAGGCCATCTAGCCCTTCAAGCCTGCCCCGCCATTCAATAAGATCATGGCTGATCTGATAGTGGATCAGTTCCACTTTCCCGCTTTCTCCCCTTAATTCCCCTGTCTATCAGAAACCTATCTAACCGGGACTTAAATATATTCAGCGAGGCAGCCTCCACCACTTCAATGGGCAGAGAATTCCAGAGATTCACCACCCTTTGAGTGAAGAAGTTCCTCCTCAACTCCGATCTAAACTGCACCCCGCCTTATCTTGAGGCTGTGCCCTCTAGTCCTGCTATCTTTTCTAAGTGGGAAGAATCTCTCTACCTCTACCCTATCCATCCCCTTCGTCATCTTATACGTCTCTCTAAGATCCCTCCTCATCCTTCTAAACTCCAACGAGTACAGACCCAGTCTATTTAGTCTCTCTTCATAGTCCAACCCCCTCATCTCCGGTATCAGCCTAGTGAACCTCCTCTGCACTCCCTCCAAGGCCAATATATCCTTCTGCAACTGCGGTGACCAAAACTGCACACAGTACTCCAGCTGCGGTCTCACCAATGCCCTATACAGCTGCAGCAAGACCTCCCTACTTTTATATTCAATCCCCCTCGCTATGAAGGCCAGCATCCCATTCGCCTTCCTGACCACCTGCTGCACCTGCAAGCTGGGTTTTTGCGACTCTTGCACAAGGACCCCGAGGTCCCTCTGCACCGTCGCCTGCTGCAGTTTTTCATCCTTGTGAACCTTCTCTGCACTCTTTCAACTTTATTTACATCCTTCCTGTAATTAGGTGACCAAAACTGTACACAATACTCTAAATTCCACCTCCCCAAGGCCTCATACAACCTCACCGTAACACTCCCAACTTTTATACTCGATACTCCGATTTATAAAGGCCAATGTGCCTCTTTACCACCCTATCCACCTGTGACACCACTTTTTGGGAATTCTGTACCTGGATTCCCAGATCCCTCTGCTCAACTGTACTCTTCAGAGTCTTACCATCTACCCTCTACGTTCTACTTTGGTTTGTCCTTCCAAAGTGCGATACCTCACACTTCTCTGCGTAAAATTCCGTTTGCCATTTTTCAGCCCATTTTTCCAGTTGGTCCAAGTCCCTCTGCAAGCTTTGGAAACCTTCCTCACTGTCCCCTACACTTCCAATCTTTGTATCATCAGCAAATTTCCTGATCCAATTGACCACATTATCATCCAGATCATTGATATAGATAAGAAACAACAATGGACCCAACACCGATCCCTGTGGCACACCACTAGTCCACTCAGAAGCAATCCTCCACAACCACTCTCTGGCTTCTTCTGTTGAGCCAATGTCTAATCCATATCGGCCAATTTAACACACGCGCGCTCTCCCTCCCAATACGCCAACCATTCGACAGCTCCGCCAACCTCAAGGCAAGTATCCCCCATCTCACCCACCTTTATCTACCCGTCCCGCTACCCTCTGGGATCTACGTACACGCACCTCAACTTCTGTTGCCAGCTTAGATAGAGTAGTTGTAGTTTGGTGTCTGTAATATTGTAAAATGCTCAGGGGAAAAAGATCGCATGGTCCTGTCAAAAGGTGGCGCTTTCTCTGTGCTTAGAGGGCTAAAAGAACTGCAGGTACACAGAGTACCCAAAATGAAATATTTTTAAAAAAAACCAAATAAGCCCACACCATTTACACCAGGAAGTTTGTAAAAAGAGTTGAGGGCAGATGGAGTTTCACCTGGACAAAAGTGAGGTAATGCAAGGTCTAATACAGATGGGAAATATACAGTAAATAGCAGAACCCTTTGAGGAGGCGGTGGTATCATCACTAGGCTATTAATCCAGAAATTCGGCTCATGTTCTGGGGATCCGGGTTCGAATCCCACCACGGCAGATGGTGGAATTTGAATTCAATAAAAAATATCTTGGATTAAGAATCTACTGATGACCCATTGTCAGAAAAACAGTTCCCTTTAGGTAAGGAAATCTGCCATCCTTATCCTGGTCTGGCCTACATGTGACCCACAGCAATGTGGTTGACTCTCAACTGCCCCCCCAGGGATAGGCAATAAATACTGGCCCAGCCAGTGACGCCTGTGTCCCACAAATGAATTAAAAGTACAACCCTTGGCACAAAAGGACCACTCGCACCAGGAGCAACGCCACAGAAGGTGGGTTAGAAAATGAGTCATGCCTCATTAGGAAAGCCACGAGTTGTTCTATCCCCGTGAGTTGCACGGAGGGATGCGAGGTGATTCAGACCACCAACCAGCGCCAACGAATGGCCACTCCTGTACTCACCGGAGGGAACTCACTCAGTTTCTGGAAGGCCCGAATGTATAACTCGTGCTGTCAAAGAATAGCCAGAGGAGGTTCGAATTAATCGAGGGAGCAGAGAAACGGGGAACACAAAATGAAATCGATCAGATCAGCACAATGTCTGGGCGTTAACCTCATGACACAGCAGGGTCGGCGCCAAGGGAGCTCCGCACTGCGGGAAGGTCAGCACCGAGGGAGGGCCGCACTGCGGGAGGGTCGGCGCCGAGGGAGCGCCGCACTGCGGGAGGGTCAGTGCTGAGGGAGTGCCGCACTGCGGGAGGGTCAGTGCCGAGGGAGCGCCGCACTGCGGGAGGGTCAGTGCCGAGGGAGTGCCGCACTGCGGGAGGGTCAGTGCCGAGGGAGCGCCGCACTGCGGGAGGGTCAGTGCCGAGGGAGCGCCGCACTGCGGGAGGGTCAGTGCCGAGGGAGCGCCGCACTGCGGGAGGGTCAGTGCCGAGGGAGCGCCGCACTGCGGGAGGGTCAGTGCCGAGGGAGCGCTGCACTGCGGGAGGGTCAGTGCCGAGGGAGCGCCGCACTGCGGGAGGGTCGCTGCTGAGGGAGCGCCGCACTGCGGGAGGGTTGCTGCTGAGGGAGCGCCGCACTGTGGGAGGGTCGCTGCTGAGGGAGGGTCGCTGCTGAGGGAGTCCCGCACTGTGGGAGGGTCGCTGCTGAGGGAGCGCCGCACTGCGGGAGGGTCGCTGCTGAGGGAGCGCCGCACTGTGGGAGGGTCGCTGCTGAGGGAGCGTGGGTGATGAGGGAGCGCCGCACTGCGGGAGGACATTACCATACACCCCACCCCCATCACTCCAGCAATCAAAACCCTGCGATGAAGCTCAGGATTCCATCAGAGACTAACACTCACCACCTGGAGGATAGTGGGATTACAGCCCATGATGAACGGAAGGTTCCGGATGCTTTTAATTCTGTGGGCGATGCGGACTGGGAGTTCCTTCAGCAGATATCGAGCGCTTTTCTATCAATCCAAAACACAGAGAGTTAGCCCGTCACACAGAATATCCCACCCAGTCTAATCCCACCCTCACTCCCCACACCCTTTAATATCCCACCCAGTCTAATCCCCCCCTCACTCCCCACACCCTTTAATATCCCACCCAGTTTAATCCCCCCCTCACTCCCCGCACCCTTTAATATCCCACCCAGTCTAATCCCCCCCTCACTCCCCGCACCCTTTAATATCCCACCCAGTCTAATCCCCCCCTCACTCCCCGCACCCTTTAATATCCCACCCAGTCTAATCCCACCCTCACTCCCCACACCCTTTAATATCCCACCCAGTCTAATCCCCCCCTCACTCCCCGCACCCTTTAATATCCCACCCAGTCTAATCCCACTCTCCCCCTCACTCCCCACACCCTTTAATATCCCACCCAGTCTAATCCCCCCCTCACTCCCCGCACCCTTTAATATCCCACCCAGTCTAATCCCCCCCTCACTCCCCGCACCCTTTAATATCCCACCCAGTCTAATCCCACCCTCACTCCCCACACCCTTTAATATCCCACCCAGTCTAATCCCCCCCTCACTCCCCGCACCCTTTAATATCCCACCCAGTCTAATCCCACCCTCACTCCCCGCACGCTTTAATATCCCACCCAGTCTAATCCCACCCTCACTCCCCGCACCCTTTAATATCCCACCCAGTCTAATCCCACTCTCCCCCTCACTCCCCGCACCCTTTAATATCCCACCCAGTCTAATCCCACTCTCCCCCTCAATCCCTGCACCCTTTAATATCCCACCCAGTCTAATCCCACTCTCCCCCTCACTCCCCACACCCTTTAATATCCCACCCAGTCTAATCCCACTCCCCCCTCACTCCCCGCACCCATTAATATCCCACCCAGTCTAATCCCACTCTCTCCCCTCACTCCCCGCACCCTTTAATATCCCACCCAGTCTAATCCCACTCTCCCCCTCACTCCCCGCACCCTTTAATATCCCACCCAGTCTAATCCCCCCTCACTCCCCGCACCCTTTAATATCCCACCCAGTCTAATCCCACTCTCCCCCTCACTCCCCGCACCCTTTAATATCCCACCCAGTCTAATCCCACTCTCCCCCTCACTCCCCGCACCCTTCAATATCCCACCCAGTCTAATCCCACCCTCACTCCCCACACCCTTTAATATCCCACCCAGTCTAATCCCACCCTCACTCCCCACACCCTTTAATATCCCACCCAGTCTAATCCCACCCTCACTCCCCACACCCTTTAATATCCCACCCAGTCTAATCCCCCCCTCACTCCCCGCACCCTTTAATATCCCACCCAGTCTAATCCCAGTCTCCCCCTCACTCCCCACACCCTTTAATATCCCACCCAGTCTAATCCCCCCCTCACTCCCCGCACCCTTTAATATCCCACCCAGTCTAATCCCAGTCTCCCCCTCACTCCCCACACCCTTTAATATCCCACCCAGTCTAATCCCACCCTCACTCCCCACACCCTTTAATATCCCACCCAGTCTAATCCCACCCTCACTCCCCACACCCTTTAATATCCCACCCAGTCTAATCCCACCCTCACTCCCCACACCCTTTAATATCCCACCCAGTCTAATCCCCCCCTCACTCCCCGCACCCTTTAATATCCCACCCAGTCTAATCCCAGTCTCCCCCTCACTCCCCACACCCTTTAATATCCCACCCAGTCTAATCCCACTCTCCCCCTCACTCCCCACACCCTTCAATATCCCACCCAGTCTAATCCCCCCCTCACTCCCCGCATCCTTTAATATCCCACCCAGTCTAATCCCACTCTCCCCCTCACTCCCCACACCCTTTAATATCCCACCCAGTCTAATCCCACTCTCCCCCCCGCACCCTTTAATATCCCACCCAGTCTAATCCCACTCTCCCCCCTCCCTCCCCGCACCCTTTAATATCCCACCCAGTCTAATCCCCCCCTCACTCCCCACACCCTTTAATATCCCACCCAGTCTAATCCCCCCCTCACTCCCTGCACCCTTTAATATCCCACCCAGTCTAATCCCACTCTCCCCCTCACTCCCCACACCCTTTAATATCCCACCCAGTCTAATCCCACTCTCCCCCCGCACCCTTTAATATCCCACCCAGTCTAATCCCACTCTCCCCCCTCACTCCCCGCACCCTTTAATATCCCACCCAGTCTAATCCCCCCCCTCACTCCCCACACCCTTTAATATCCCACCCAGTCTAATCCCCCCCTCACTCCCCGCACCCTTTAATATCCCACCCAGTCTAATCCCACTCTCCCCCTCACTCCCCGCACCCTTTAATATCCCACCCAGTCTAATCCCACTCTCCCCCTCACTCCCCACACCCTTTAATATCCCACCCAGTCTAATCCCACTCTCCCCCCTCACTCCCGCACCCTTTAATATCCCACCCAGTCTAATCCCACTCTCGCCCTCACTCCCCGCACCCTTTAATATCCCACCCAGTCTAATCCCACTCTCCCCCCTCACTCCCCGCACCCTTTAATATCCCACCCAGTCTAATCCCACTCTCCCCCCTCACTCCCTGCACCCTTTAATACCCCACCCAGTCTAATCCCCCCTCACTCCCCGCACCCTTTAATATCCCACCCAGTCTAATCCCACTCCCCCCCTCACTCCCTGCACCCTTTAATACCCCACCCAGTCTAATCCCACTCTCCCCCCTCACTCCCCGCACCCTTTAATATCCCACCCAGTCTAATCCCACTCTCCCCCCTCACTCCCCGCACCCTTTAATATCCCACCCAGTCTAATCCCACTCTCCCCCCTCACTCCCCACACCCTTTAATATCCCACCCAGTCTAATCCCACTCTCCCCCTCACTCCCCGCACCCTTTAATATCCCACCCAGTCTAATCCCACTCTCCCCCTCACTCCCCGCACCCTTTAATATCCCACCCAGTCTAATCCCACTCTCCCCCTCACTGCCCACACCCTTTAATATCCCACCCAGTCTAATCCCACTCTCCCCCTCACTCCCCGCACCCTTTAATATCCCACCCAGTCTAATCCCACTCTCCTCCTCACTCCCCGCACCCTTTAATATCCCACCCAGTCTAATCCCACTCTCCCCCTCACTCCCCACACCCTTTAATATCCCACCCAGTCTCATCCCACTCTCCCCCTCACTCCCCGCACCCTTTAATATCCCACCCAGTCTAATCCCACTCTCCCCCTCACTCCCCGCACCCTTTAATATCCCACCCAGTCTAATCCCACACTCCCCCCTCACTCCCCGCACCGTTTAATATCCCACCCCGTCTAATCCCCACCCTCACTCCCCACATCCTTTAATATCCCACCCAGTCTAATCCCACTCTCCCCCTCACTCCCCGCACCCTTTAATATCCCACCCAGTCTAATCCCACTCTCCCCCCTCACTCCCCGCACCCTTTAATATCCCACCCAGTCTAATCCCACTCTCCCCCTCACCCTGCCTGGGTGACAGATTGCCACTTACCAATAGATGGGAACCATCGGGAGATTTTCCAGCGTACAACATTGTTGTTGGAGTGAGACGGACAGATGCCTGGCGAGCGAGAGGACAAGCACTTTCAAACCCACTCGGGGAAAAGCAGCCAGCATAATCAAGGACACCCCCCACCCCCCCACACACCCTCTCTTCCACCTTCTTCCGTCGGGGAAAAAGATACAAAAAGTCTGAGGTCCCGTACCGACCGACTCAGGAACAGCTTCTTCCCTGCTGCCGTCAGACTTTTGAATGGGCCTCCAGTGGGGTTAGCGCTGCTGCCTCACAGCGCCAGGGAACCCGGGTTCGATTCCTGGCTCGGGTCACTGTCTGTTGGGGAGTCTGCACATTCTCCCCGTGTCTGCGTGGGTCTCCTCGGGTGCTCCGGTTTCCTCCCACAGTCCGAAAGACGTGCTGGTTAGGGTGGATTGGGGCCCTGCTAAAATCTCCCTCAGTGTAACCCAAACAGGAGTGTGGGGGATTTTCACAGTAAGGTCATTGCGGCGTTAATGTTAGCCAACTTGTGACACTAAACAAACTTTAAAAACTTATAGTAAGTTGATCTTTCTCTACACCCTCGCTGTGACTGTAACACTACATTCTGCACCCTCTCCTTTCCTTCTCTATGAATGGTACACTCTGTCTGTATAGTGCGCAAGAAACAATACTTTTCACTGTATCCCCATACACGGGACAATAATAAATCAAATCCTTTTCCTTCTTCTTTCTGTACTCACTGAATGGTATGCTTTGTCTGTATAGCATGCAAGGAACAATACTTTTCACTGTATCCCAATACATAAGAACATAAGAACATAAGAAATAGGAGCAGGAGTAGGCCATCTAGCCCTTCGAGCCTGCCCCACCATTCAATAAGATCATGGCTGATCTGTCGTGGCTCAGTTCCACATTCCCGCCCTCTCCCCATAACCCTTAATCCCCTCTCTTATCAAAAACCCATCAACCCGCGTCTTAAAAATATTTAGCGAGGTAGCCTCCACCACTTCAACGGGCAGAGAATTCCAGAGATTCACCACCCTTTGAGTGAAGAAGTTCCTCCTCAACTCCGATCTAAACCGCCCCCCCTTTACCTTGAGGCTGTGCTCCCTAGTCCTACTGTCTTTTTGAGCGGGAAGAGTCTCTCCACCTCTATCCTATCCATCCCATTCATCATCTTATACGTCTCAATGAGATCTCCCCTCATTCTTCTAAACTCTAACGAGTACAAGCCTAGTTTATTCAGCCTCTCCTCACAGCTCAATCCCCTCAACTCCGGTATCAGCCTAGTAAACCTCCTCTGCACTCCCTCCAAGGCCAAAATATCCTTGCGTAAGTACGGCGCCCAAAACTGCACACAGTACTCCAGCTGCGGCCTCACCAATGCCCTATACAGCTGCAGCAAGACCTCCCTACTTTTATATTCAATCCCCCTCGCTATGAAGGCCAGCATCCCATTTGCCTTCCTGACCACCTGCTGCACCTGCAAGCTGGGTTTTTGCGACTCATGCACAAGGACCCCGAGGTCCCTCTGCACCGTCGCCTGCTGCAGTTTTTCGCCACGTAAGTAATAGTCCTTCCTACCATTCTTCCTACCAAAGTGGACCACCTCATACTTGCCAACATTAAATTCCATTTGCCATTTCCTGGCCCATTCGCCCAGCCTATCTAGATCCTTCTGCAGACTCTCCACACCCTCCGCACAATTTGCCTTTCCCCCAATCTTGGTGTCATCAGCAAATTTTGACACTCTACACTCGGTTCCCTCCTCCAGATCATCTATATAAATGGTAAAAAGCTGAGGCCCCAGCACCGACCCCTGGGGCACCCCACTAGTCACCAACCGCCAATCCGAATAGCACCCATTGACCCCCACTCTCTGCCTCCTATTTGACAACCAATCCTCAATCCACGCTAACACCCTACCCCCAACTCCATGTCCCCTGACCTTCTGCAATAACCTCTTGTGAGGTACCTTGTCAAACGCCTTCTGAAAATCCAGAAAGACCACATCCACCGGCTCTCCTCTATCCACTGCCCTAGACACATCCTCATAGAACTCCAGTAAATTTGTCAGACACGACTTCCCTTTAATGAAACCGTGTTGCGTCCGCCCTATCAAGCAATTCCCTTCAAGATGCCTCGCAATTTCCTCCTTAATGACGGATTCTAACATTTAATACACGTGGCAATAATAAATCAAACCGCAGAGACCCCCCCATGCCTGGGGGCCACGGTATTACCTTCTCTGCCGCGCTGTCAATGAGGGACTGGTTGTAAAAGCTGCTAACTGCCTTCGACCGCTCCTTGGTCACCTCGTGGTAATGTTGGTAATGGTGATGGTGGTCATTCGACGAGGTGGACCTCTGCCGGAGGGGACGGGAGGCCGAGGCGAGGAGGTGGTCCCACGAGGCCCGGGTCCAGCCCGTTCCCCTTCCTCCTGCCCCCCTGCTCAGTATCATCATCATTGTCCCGACCGTCCGTCCTCCCCCCACTTCTCCAAGCCAAACCCAACCCCCCACCACGAGTGGGGAGCCTAACTCAACAACGCACACCTCTACCCCCAGAAAGTTCCCCAAGAGGGAAAGATTAGGACTGCCGAGAGGTGTATATCTAATGAAGAAAACTTTATCTACAAATTTAACCCAGATACGATCTAATTGATCCCTAACCCAAGCCAATGCTACTCAAACTCAGTTCCCGATGGAGGACAGATATTGATTAACCTTGAGGTCCCAGTGCACCAAGACAGGGGAATGAAAGATTGCCAGGTCCAAAACTTAGCTCAAAGACCCAACCAACCAAAAATAATAATAATATAGCCAAATAAAATCTCCAATTATTTAAAAAAAGGTGTCTAAAGGGTTAAATAATGCTTAAATTGATGTCTAAGGCACTCCCTGGGTCCCATTCCGTCCATAAACGGCAGCTGGAGGCCACTCAGCCCCTCTCCCCCTCGACCCTGGGATAGCCCCACACAAAGTCAACAGATGGTCAAAGCCGCCATCTTGTTTTGGTACCCCGGGACCGACGTGATGACGTCATGTTGCGGAGGGAGGGCGGGGCCGGAGGGAGGGCTGGAACCAATCCGCGCGGGCTCTCTCTGCATATTGATGAGGGGGGCCGGGCCGCGCGCTCACGTGGACGGGCGGGGCGGCTTGGCGGGGAGAGAGCCACCAATCAAAGGCCGGCCTCAGCCTGCATGTTAATGAAGGAGGCGGGCCAGGGGGGGGGGCCAGGCAGCCGAGCCACCAATCCGCGTGTAGGCCAGCACTGCATATTAATAAGGGGCGGGGCACGTGTGGAGATGGGCGGGGCGATCGGCAGGAGAGTAACCAATCAGCATGCGGGCCTCCTACATATTGATGAGGGGGCGGCCACGCGCTGAGATGGGCGGGGCGGCTTTGCGCGGGGAACCACCAATCAGTTGGCGGCCGTCCTGCATATTAATATAAGTGGGCGGTTCGCCTGACGAGTTGGGCGGGGCAATTTGGCCGCCAACCCACCAATCAGCGGGCGACCACGCTGCCTATTAATAAGGCGTGACGTGAAGGACCGCACGGCACCAATGGACAGGGAACTGGGGCTGAATATCAATGAGGCAGTGGGCCGGTCTGGGCAGTTGGGGGGCGTGGTTGCAGGCTGATGCGCGGCTGCGGGTTGGACGGGAGAACAATGAGTTGTGATGATGGCATGAAGTGGAACCGACCAATGGGGTCCCTGCATAATAATGAGCGTAGACGTCATGGTCTGGGGCAGGGCCACAGGAACGGACCAATGGGGCGGCGAAGCCGCTGAATATTAATATCTGATGACATCATTGGGATGCTTGGTCAGGGAGGCAGGAGTTGCGCGCAGGCGCACCACGAGGGGGAGGAGCAAGCGGGGAAGGCCAGGGGCGCTGACCAATGTGCTGGCGGCGGCTCTGCATAATAATGAGGGGTGACGTCAGCCCGCTGCCTCTCGGGCGGTGGAAGTAATGCGTCATGGAGGGACCGACCAATGGGATGACGATAAACATGCATATCAATGAGGGGTTACGTCAATGCGCTGTTTGGCCAGACCAGTTGTGCGCAAGCGCAGTGCCGGCCGGCCGTCGGTAGGCGCAGGCGCAGTGTCGGCCGGGGCAAGTTGTGCGCAGACGCAGTGCCGGCCGGGGAGAGGTGTGCGCAGACGCGGTGTCAGTCCGGGAACGGCGGTTCGGTAATGGCGGCGGTAGCGGCGGCTCAGACCCAGACGGTAATCGGCTGCATCAAGACGGAGGAGATGGAGGCGGAGGAGAGCGGAGGGGGTGGCGGAGGAGGAGGAGGAGGCACGCCGCTGCTGGTGGAGGTGAAGCGGGAGCCGGGGCTGGAGGAGTCGCCGCCGCCGCCTCCCTCACAGCCGCGCCGAGTGGGAGCGGAGCCGCCCGCGGCATCTCCACCCAGCGGCACCAGCCGGCACTGCAGCAACTCCTCCAGCACCAACAACACCTCCTGCAGGGAGCAAGAGGTGACCGTGGAGATTGGAGAGACCTACCTGTGCAGGAGGGCAGACAACAGCTGGCGTAAGGAGCTATCCCTTAAAATACTCCCCATGTAATCCACTGTCCCCATACCCAGCCCTGCATCGCCCCCAAAAAGTGTTCACTGACCTCCCCCGGCGTTGCTCGCCATGATAGAGAGGTGGTTCCCATCGCACTGACACCAGCTTCTCCAGCACCAACAACACCTCCTGCAGGTAGCAAGAGGTGACCGTGGAGATTGGAGAGACCTACCTGTGCAGGAGGGCAGCCAATAGCTGGCAAAAGGAGCTATCCCTTAAAATACATACCCCTAAAATCCCCCCATAATGTGCTGTCGTCACACCCACCCCTTACATTGACCCTGAAAAGTGTTTACCGACCTCCCCTGGCATTCCTCGCCATGATGGAGAGGTGGCTCCTGTTGCACTGACACCACTGCCAGCTCCTCCAGTGCCAACAACACCACCTGCAGGTAGCGAGAGGTGACCGTGGAGATTGGAGAGTCCTACCTGTGCAGGAGGGCTGAGAACAGCTGGCGTAAGGAGCTATCCCTGGAAATACATACCACTAAAATCCCCCCGTAATGTACTATCGTCACACCCACCCCTTACATTGACCCTGAAAAGTGTTTACCGACCTCCCCTGGCGTTCCTCGCCGTGATGGAGAGGTGGCTCCTGTCGCACTGACACCACTGCCAGCTCCTCCAGTGCCAACAACACCTCCTGCAGGCAGCAAGAGGTGACCGTGGAGATTGGAGCGATCTACCTGTCTGTGCAGGAGGGCAGACAAAAGCTGGCTTAAGGAGTTCACCCCTAAAATACCCCCACACTCCCAAAAGACCCACCCCTTCCAATCCCAGCATTCCCTCACCCCCTTGTTGCCTACCTCCCCCAGCATCGCTCACCGCCATGAGGAGCTGGCTCTCACATTGCTGACGCCGCAGCCAAGTTGCAGAGAGGTCGCTCTCTACGCACTTGCTTTATTATTGCCAGGTTAAAGTCCAACAGGTTTATTTGGTATCACGAGCTTTCGGAGCACTGCTCCTTCATCAGGTGAGTGGGGAGGTAGGTTTCGCAAACACGGCGTATAGAGGCCAAGACAATGGCAGGATAATGGAGTGCGAGTCTTTACAGGCACAGTGCGAGTGGAGAGGGTTAATCAGGTTAAAGAGGTGTGGATTATCTCAAGCTAGGACAGTTCGTAGAATTTTGCAAAACCCAGGCCAGATGGTTGGGTTATAGATAGTGTGACACGAACCCAAGATCCCGAGGCATGGTACATTGGGGAGACCATGCAGACGCTACGCCAACGGATGAATGAACACCGCTCGACAATCACCAGGCAAGACTGTTCCCTTCCTGTGGGCGAACACTTCAGCAGTCACGGGCATTCAGCCTCTGATCTTCGGGTAAACGTTCTCCAAGGCGGCCTTCACAACAGCGCAGAGTTGCTGAGCAGAGACTGATAGCCAAGTTCTGAGGACCGTCTCAACCGGGACCTTGGGTTTGTGTTGTGCTATGTGTAACCCCCATCATTTAGCCTGTGTTTTGCAAATTCTCACACACTATCCTGTCTTGAGATAATCCATACCTTTTTAACCTGTGCTTAACCCTATTTCCATTTACACTGTCTGTACCTGGAAAGACCTGATTACCTGGAAAGACTCGCATTCCAACCATTATCCTGTGATTGTGTCTTGGCCACTATACGGCGTGTCTGTGAAACCCGACTCCCCCGCTCAGCTGCTGAAGGAGCAGCGCTCCGAAAGCTCGTGATTCCAAATGAACCTGTTGGATTTAACCTGGTGTTATGAGACTTGTTACTGTGTTTACCCCAGTCAACATCGTGATGTCACATGTATTGGGATACAGTGAAAAGTATTGTTTCTTGTGTGCTATACAGACAAAGCATACCGCTCATAGAGTACAGAGGAGGAAAGGATTTGATTTATTATTGTCACGTGTATTGGGATACAGTGAAAAGCATTGTTTCTTGTGCATTATACACGCAAAGCATACCGTTCATAGAGTACACAGGGAAGAAGGAGAAGGATTTAATTTAATTTATTATTGTCACGTGTATTGGGATACAGTGAAAAGTATTGTTTCTTGTGCACTAGGGATGGCAGAGCGGGTTAGCACTGCTGCTCGATTCCCGGCTCGGGTCACTGTCTGTGTGGCATCTGCATGTTCTCCCTGTGTCTGTGTGGGTTTCCTCCGGGTGCTCTGGTTTCCTCCCACAGTCCGAAAGACATGCTGGTTAGGGAGGATTGGCCGTGCTAAATTCTCCCTCAGTGTAACCTGAACAGGCAACGAGAAGATTTTCACAGTAACTTCATTGCAGTGTTAATGTAAGCCATCTTGTGACCTTAATATAATTACTTAACTTAGGAGAGAGAGAGTAGAATGTAGTGTTACAGTCACAGTGAGGGTGTAGAGAAAGATCAGCTCAATGCGAGGTAGGTCCATTCAAAAGTCTGACAGCAGCAGGGAAGAAGCTGTTCTTGAGTCGGTCGGTACGGGACCTCAGACTTTTGTATCTTTTTCCCCGACGGAAGAAGGTGGAAGAGAGAATGTCCGGGGGGTGGGGGGGGCCTTGATTATGCCGGCTGCTTTTCCCCGAGGCAGCGGGAAGTGTAGACGGAGTCAATGGGTGGGAGGCTGGTTTGCGGGATGGATTGGGCTACATTCACCACCCTTTTGTAGTTCCTTGCGATCTTGGGCAGAGCAGGAGCCCAGACCGAGCTGTGATACATCCAGAAAGGATGCTTTCTATGGGGCATCTGTAAAAGTTGGTGAGAGTCATAGCGGATGTACTGAATTTTAGATCGACACAGGGCTATGGGGAGAGACCGGGGCAGTGGGATTAGTTTGGGGATTGAAACAGGGCAAGGGGGAGAGAGCGGGACAGTGCGGTTAGTTTGGGGATTGATACAGGGGTAGGGGGAGAGAGCGGGGCAGTGGGATTAGTTTGGGGATTGAGCTATGGGAAGATAGCGGGGGCAGTGGGATTAGTTTGGGGATTGAGCTATGGAGAGAGAGCGGGGCAGTGGGATTAGTTTGGGGATTGATACAGGGCTATGGGGAGAGAGCGGGGCAGTGGGATTAGTTTGGGGATTGACACAGGGCTATGGGGAGAGAGTGGGGCAGTGGGATTAGTTTGGGGATTGAAACAGGGCTATGGGGAGAGAGCGGGGCAGTGGGATTAGTTTGGGGATTGATACAGGGCTATGGGGAGAGAGCGGGGCAGTGGGATTAGTTTGGGGATTGATACAGGGCTATGGGGAGAGAGCGGGGCAGTGGGATTAGTTTGGGGATTGATACAGGGCAATGGGGAGAGAGCGGGGCAGTGGGATTAGTTTGGGGATTTGAGCTATGGGGAGAGAGCGTGGCAGTGGGATTAGTTTGGGGATTGATACAGGGCTATGGGGAGAGAGTGGGCAGTGGGATTAGTTTGGGGATTGAGCTATGGGGAGAGAGCGGGGCAGTGGGATTAGTTTGGGGATTGAGCTATGGGGAGAGAGTGGGGCAGTGGGATTAGTTTGGGGATTGATACAGGGCTATGGGGAGAGAGCGGGGCAGTGGGATTAGTTTGGGGATTGATACAGGGTTATGGGGAGAGAGCGGGGCAGTGGGATTAGTTTGGGAATTGATACAGGGCTATGGGGAGAGAGCGGGGCAGTGGGATTAGTTTGGGGATTGAGCTATGGGGAGAGAGCGGGGCAGTGGGATTAGTTTGGGGATTGATACAGGGCTATGGGGAGAGAGCGGGGCAGTGGGATTAGTTTGGGGATTGATACAGGGCTATGGGGAGAGAGCGGGGCAGTGGGATTAGTTTGGGGATTGAGCTATGGGGAGAGAGTGGGGGGCAGTGGGATTAGTTTGGGGATTGATACAGGGCTATGGGGAGAGAGCGGGGCAGTGGGATTAGTTTGGGGATTGATACAGGGCTATGGGGAGAGAACGGGGGCAGTGGGATTAGTTTGGGGATTGATACAGGGCTATGGGGAGAGAACGGGGGCAGTGGGATTAGTTTGGGGATTGAGCTATGGGGAGAGAGGGGGGGCAGTGGGATTAGTTTGGGGATTGAGCTATGGGGAGAGAGAGCGGGGCAGTGGGATTAGTTTGGGGATTGAGCTATGGGGAGAGAGTGGGGGGCAGTGGGATTAGTTTGGGGATTGATACAGGGCTATGGGGAGAGAGCGGGGCAGTGGGATTAGTTTGGGGATTGATACAGGGCTATGGGGAGAGAGCGGGGCAGTGGGATTAGTTTGGGGATTGATACAGGGCTATGGGGAGAGAGTGGGGCAGTGGGATTAGTTTGGGGATTGAGCTATGGGGAGAGAGCGGGGCAGTGGGATTAGTTTGGGGATTGAGCTATGGGGAGAGAGTGGGGCAGTGGGATTAGTTTGGGGATTGATACAGGGCTATGGGGAGAGAGCGGGGCAGTGGGATTAGTTTGGGGATTGATACAGGGCTATGGGGAGAGAGCGGGGCAGTGGGATTAGTTTTGGGATTGATACAGGGCAATAGGGAGAGAGCGGGGCAGTGGGATTAGTTTGGGGATTGATACAGGGCTATGGGGAGAGAGCGGGGCAGTGGGATTAGTTTGGGGATTGATACAGGGCTATGGGGAGAGAGCGGGGCAGTGGGATTAGTTTGGGGATTGATACAGGGCTATGGGGAGAGAGCGGGGCAGTGGGATTAGTTTGGGGATTGATACAGGGCTATGGGGAGAGAGCGGGGGCAGTGGGATTAGTTTGGGGATTGAGCTATGGGGAGAGAGCGGGGGCAGTGGGATTAGTTTGGGGATTGAGCTATGGGGAGAGAGAGCGGGGCAGTGGGATTAGTTTGGGGATTGAGCTATGGGGAGAGAGTGGGGGGCAGTGGGATTAGTTTGGGGATTGATACAGGGCTATGGGGAGAGAGCGGGGCAGTGGGATTAGTTTGGGGATTGATACAGGGCTATGGGGAGAGAGCGGGGCAGTGGGATTAGTTTGGGGATTGAGCTATGGGGAGAGAGCGGGGGCAGTGGGATTTGTTTGGGGATTGAGCTATGGGGAGAGAGCGGGACAGTGGGATTAGTTTGGGGATTGAGCTATGGGGAGAGAGTGGGGGGCAGTGGGATTAGTTTGGGGATTGATATAGGGCTATGGGGAGAGAGCGGGGGCAGTGGGATTAGTTTGGGGATTGAGCTATGGGGAGAGAGCGGGGGCAGTGGGATTTGTTTGGGGATTGAGCTATGGGGAGAGAGCGGGGCAGTGGGATTAGTTTGGGGATTGAGCTATGGGGAGAGAGCGGGGGCAGTGGGATTTGTTTGGGGATTGAGCTATGGGGAGAGAGCGGGGCAGTGGGATTAGTTTGGGGATTGAGCTATGGGGAGAGAGCGGGGGCAGTGGGATTAGTTTGGGGATTGAGCTATGGGGAGAGAGCGGGACAGTGGGATTAGTTTGGGGATTGATACAGGGCTATGGGGAGAGAGCGGGGCAGTGGGATTAGTTTGGGGATTGATACAGGGCTATGGGGAGAGAGCGGGGCAGTGGGATTAGTTTGGGGATTGATACAGGGCTATGGGGAGAGAGCGGGGCAGTGGGATTAGTTTGGGGATTGATACAGGGCTATGGGGAGAGAGCGGGGGCAGTGGGATTAGTTTGGGGATTGAGCTATGGGGAGAGAGCGGGACAGTGGGATTAGTTTGGGGATTGATACAGGGCTATGGGGAGAGAGCGGGGCAGTGGGATTAGTTTGGGGATTGATACAGGGCTATGGGGAGAGAGCGGGGCAGTGGGATTAGTTTGGGGATTGATACAGGGTTATGGGGAGAGAGCGGGGAAGTGGGATTAGTTTGGGGATTGATACAGGGCTATGGGGAGAGAGCGGGGCAGTGGGATTAGTTTGGGGATTGAGCTATGGGGAGAGAGCGGGGCAGTGGGATTAGTTTGGGGATTGCTACAGGGCTATGGGGAGAGAGCGGGGGCAGTGGGATTAGTTTGGGGATTGATACAGGGCTATGGGGAGAGAGCGGGGCAGTGGGATTAGTTTGGGGATTGATACCGGGCTATGGGGAGAGAGCGGGGCAGTGGGATTAGTTTGGGGATTGAGCTATGGGGAGAGAGCGGGGCAGTGGGATTAGTTTGGAGGAGGATGCAGGAGATTTTGACAGTCCTGGGAAACCTGAGTGTCTGGGTACAGCTACCCGTTGCGCTGTTCAACTGATGCATTGCTGGACATCCGCTTTCCTCTTTCCCACTAACCTCGTGATTTCTGATCCCCTACTGCAGATTCTGCGGAGGTGATCCAGTCCCGGCTGAATGAACAGGAAGGTCGCGAGGAGTTCTACGTGCATTATGTGGGCTGTGAGTATTTACCTGGGTGGGGGAACCTCTGTATCCGCCCCCTCGCTGCTTGTCCTCTTCCCCGTTCTTTCCTTGAGGAGTGTTACACGGACCCACGCCCTTCTAAGCTGAGATCTGCCAACTCAGCAGGGAGCCCTGAATGGGAACCAGAGCTCTCTTGCTCCGCACTGCTGTGCTCCCCACGTCTACGTCTCCTGTGCTGGCCTGAAGGAGTGCGGGGGGAGTTTTTTATTTAATAGGCGGCACAGTGCAAGTGAGCACTGCTGCCTCACAGTGCCAGGGATCTGGGTTCGAATCCCAGCTCGGGTCACTGTCTGTGTGGAGACTGCACATTTTCCCCATGTCTGCGTGGGTTTCCTCCGGTTGCTCCGGTTTCCTCCCACAGTCTGAAAGATGTGCAGGTTAAGTGGATTGGCCATGCTAAATTGTCCCTTGGTGTCCAAATATGTGTAGGTTAGGGTGGATTGGCCGTGCTAAATTGTCCCTTAGTGTCCAAAGATGTGTAGGTTAGGGTGGATTGGCCATGCTAAATTGTCCCTTGGTGTCCAAAGATGTGTAGGTTAGGGTGGATTGGCCGTGCTAAATTGTCCCTTAGTGTCCAAAGATGTGTAGGTTAGGGTGGATTGGCCATGCTAAATTGTCCCTTAGTGCCCAAAGATGTGTAGGTTAGGGGGATTAGCCATGCTAAATTGTCCCTTAGTGTCCAAAGATGTGTAGGTTAGGGTGGATTGGCCGTGCTAAATTGTCCCTTGGTGTCCAAAGATGTGTAGGTTAGGGTGGATTGGCCATGCTAAATTGTCCTTTAGTGTCCAAAGATGTGTAGGTTAGGTGGATTGGCCATGCTAAATTGTCCCTTAGTGTCCAAAGATGTTTAGGTTAGGGTGGATTGGCCATGCTAAATTGTCCCTTAGTGTCCAAAGATGTTTAGGTTAGGGTGGATTGGCCGTGCTAAATTGTCCCTTAGTGTCCAAAGGTGTGTAGGTTAGGGTGGATTGGCCATGCTAAATTGTCCCTTAGTGTCCAAAGATGTGTAGGTTAGGGTGGATTGGCCATGCTAAATTGTCCCTTAGTGTCCAAAGATGTGTAGGTTAGGGTGGATTGGCCGTGCTAAATTGTCCCTTAGTGTCCAAAGATGTGTAGGTTAGGGTGGATTGGCCGTGCTAAATTGTCCCTTACTGTCCAAAGGTGTGTAGGTTAGGGTGGATTGGCCATGCTAAATTGTCCCTTAGTGTCCAAAGATGTGTAGGTTAGGGTGGATTGGCCATGCTAAATTGTCCCTTGGTGTCCAAAGATGTGTAGGTTAGGGTGGATTGGCCGTGCTAAATTGTCCCTTAGTGTCAGCGGTCTAGTTAGTGTAAATGCACGAGTTTACTGGAAGACGGCCTGGGTGGGATTGTGGTCAGTGCAGACTCGATGGGCTGAATGGCCCCCTTTTGCCCTGTAGGGATTCTGTTCTACTTTAATTGTGGCCTGAACCTGTCATTGAGCTGGGAATGTTGGAAACAGGAGCTGTGAAAGTCCTTCCTTTCCAGTACCTTTCCCACACGGAGTCGTGTGCTAAGGCAGAGCTTGTCACTTGCCACACCGAGCCATTCATTAAAACATAGAAACGCAAGCAGGAGGAGGCCATTCAGCCCTTCAAGCCTGCTCCACCATTCAGTGAGCTCAGTGGGTTAGCACTGCTGCCTCACAGTGCCAGGGACCTGTGTTCGATTCCCGGCTCGGGTCACTGTCTGTGTGGAGTCTGCACGTTCTCCCCGTGTCTGCGTGGGTTTTTCCTCTGGGTGCTCCGGTTTCCTCCCACAAATGTGCTGGTGCATTGACCGTGCTAAATTCGCCCTCAGTGTACCAAAACAGTGTGGTGTCTAGGGGATTTTCACAGTAACTTCATTGCAGTGTTAATGTAAGCCTACTCGTGAGAGAGGTGAGAAGTGTTAGCTCTGGCAGGTTGCTCTTCCCTTTGTCCGACTGCCCCGTTTTGTACCCGTGATGACAGATCAACACATCAATAGCCCTCAAAATACGATTGGTTCCAGGTGGTCAAAACCATCAAATTTAAATTTAATAGGTTCTTGGTATCTAAATGCCTGATTCAATTTGATTGACTAAATTTGAAAGCCTGTTGTCTTGGTAATCCTGCTGCTTGGCCTTCGATACGAATGTTTTAATTTGTGTTCTCTGTGTACTCGCATTTTTTAAACTTTCTAAGCACAGGAAAAGAACCACCTTTTAACAGGACCATGCAATCCCTGCCCCAAGCATTTACAATTTAATAAACCCCAAAATCTAACATCCCACCTCCCAATCTACAATTCATCCACCCAATTTCCCAACAATAATTAGCAACTACAGACATACTCGCTATAATAAGGGCGATCAAGCTTTCAGAGAGTGAGATCAATGACCACTCCTCAGTGAAGAAAAGATCTTTGTTTTCTTCTTCCTTCTCCCCCTCTTCATTCTTCCTCTCTCTTTCTCTCTCAGTCAATCGGCGTCTGGATGAGTGGGTCGATAAGAACCGTCTAGCCCTGACCAAGACGCTGAAGGAGGCGGTGCAGAAGACCAGTGACCAGTACCTGAGCGAGCTCTCCGAACAGCCCGAGCGGAAGATCACTCGCAACCAGAAACGCAAACACGATGAGATCAACCACATTCAGAAGGTGAGGGTGGCCCTTCGAGCCTCTATCGTCCTCCCCACCCACACCCTCCCCCTTCCCGTGTCCCCCGTCCCCCATTCCCCATCCCCTGTCCCCCATTCCCCATCCCCTGTCCCCCATTCCCCATCCCCTGTCCCCCATTCCCCATCCCCTGTCCCCCATCCCCCATCCCCCGTCCCCCATTCCCCATTCCCCATCCCCCGTCCCCCATTCCCCATCCCCCGTCCCCCATTCCCCATCCCCCGTCCCCCATTCCCCATCCCCCGTCCCCCATTCCCCATCCCCTGTCCCCCAATCCCCATCCCCTGTCCCCCAATCATTTAGAGTCTCTGGTCGTCCAGCCCGAAAGACTGAGCGTGACAATTCGCAGGGGTTACTCCGACATGGTGAGGTTGGCACTGCTGCCTCTCAGCGCCAGGGACCCGGGTTCGACTCCCAGCTCGGGTCACTGTTTGTGTGGAGTCTGCACGTTCTTCCCCCCGTGTCTGTGTGGGTTTCCTCCAGGTGCTCCAGTTTCCTCCCACAGTCCGAAAGATATGCAGGATTGTGCTAAATTGCCCCTTAGTGTCCAAAGATGTGTAGGTTAGGGTGGATTGGCCGTGCTAAATTGCCCCCTTAGTGTCCAAAGATGTGTAGGTTAGGGTGGATTGGCCGTGCTAAATTGTCCCTTAGTGTCCAAAGATGTGTAGGTTAGGGTGGATTGGCCGTGCTAAATTGTCCCTTAGTGTCCAAAGATGTGTAGGTTAGGGTGGATTGGCCGTGCTAAATTGTCCCTTAGTGTCCAAAGATGTGTAGGTTAGGGTGGATTGGCCGTGCTAAATTGTCCCTTAGTGTCCAAAGATGTGTAGGTTAGGGGGGATTGGCCGTGCTAAATTGTCCCTTAGTGTCCAAAGATGTGTAGGTTAGGGTGGATTGGCCGTGCTAAATTGTCCCTTAGTGTCCAAAGATGTGTAGGTTAGGGTGGATTGGCCATAAATTGTCCCTTAGTGTAACCGAACAGATACCAGAGTGTGGCGACTAGGGGATTTTCACAGTAACTTCATTTCAGTGTTAATGTAAGCCAATCTGTGATACTAATAAAGTTAAACTGTCGGTCGGGGCTTGTACTAATTGAAGGCAGTCCAGAGAAAGTTCTCTGGGGTAGGGAGGGATTGATTGTCTTACGAGGAGAGGTTGAGTAGGTTTAGGGTACTCGATGGAAGTTTAGATGAGCAAGAGATGTCCTCATTGAGACGTATCGGCGTCTCCGGGAGGGAGTGGATGCTGAGGGATTGTTAATCCCCCCCCTTGTGGGAGAGTCTGCAGCCAGAGGGGGACATAATCTCGGAGCTGAGGGATTGCCCACTGAAGACAGAGGTGTGGAGGAATTTTTTCTCTCGGAGGGGAGTGAATACGTGGAATTCTTTACCGCAAAGAAAATTCCAGCACGGAACAGGCCCTTCAACCCCTCCGATCATGCTGCCCCCCTGACTGAACTAAAACCCCCTACCCTTCCGGGGACCATATCCCTTTATTCCCCATCCCATTCATAGACTTGTCCAGACGCCCCTTAAAACTCACTCCCGTATCCGCTTCCACTCCCTCCCCCCGAGTTCCAGGCACCCACCCCCCTCTGTGTATAAAAAATCTGACTCGTACATCTCCTTGCCCCTTAAACCTGTGGCCCCCCCGTGTAATTGACTCTGCGGGAAAAAGCTCCTGACTATCCACTCTGTCCCTCATCATCTTTATCAGGCCTCCCCCTCAACCTCCAGTGAGAACAAACCAAGTTTCTCCAACCTCTCCTCATAGCTAATGCCCCCCGTACCAGGGGCAACATCCTGGTAAATCTTTTCTGTAACCCTCTCCAAAGCCTCCACATCCTTCTGGTAGTGTGGGCGACCCAGAATTGAACTCTATAT
>NW_027650905.1:0-35499 GCF_965287045.1 Carcharhinus amblyrhynchos
GCTCGTGATTCTAAATAAACCTGTTGGACATTAACCTGGTGTTGTGAGACTTCTTACTGTGTCCACCCCAGCCCAATGCCAGCATCTCCACATTATTAGGAATCACCCTTTTAGGACAGAGATGTGGAGAATGTATTTCTCTCGGTGGGTTCAGAGAGTTTGGAACACTTGGTGCCTCAGAAGGCAGTGGTGACAGAGTCACTGAATATTATTAAGGTGACATAGACACATTCCTGTAAGGCAGAGGGGGTCAGAGGTTATCGTGGGAGATGGGAATGTGGAATTAGTTACAAACAGATCAGCCATGATCTTATTGGAGGGGGGAAGACAGATTCGAGGGGCTGAATGGCCTGTTTCTGCTCCTATATCATATGTTTGTCTTTTTTTAAATCTCCCCATCATTGCAAGGATGCCAGGGGATAACTAATCAGTGTGTTTGAGAGTTTTGTGACTCCCAGCTACCCACAACCCCCTCTCTGCCACATGGGCAAATCTGCTGCTTCTGTCTGTGTTCCTGGCAGTGACTGCGCTCTGCTGGCTGTTTTAGCAGTCTATATCTTCAGAAAGAAACTAGAGATCATTTCAGAAGCAAAACCAATTGGGCACATGGTCTGTCTGTTTTTATTAGTGTCACAAGTAGGCTTTAGAATGATCAGAAATAGTCAACATGGTTTTGTCAAGGGCCGATCGTGCCTTACGAGCCTAGTTGAGTTCTTTGAGAATGTGACTGAACACATTGACGAAGGAAGAGCGGTGGACGTGGTTTACATGGACTTCAGCAAGGCATTTGATAAGGTTCCCCCATGCAAGACTTCTTGAGAAAGTGAGAGGCATGGGATCCAGGGGCCTTTGGCCTTGTGGATCCAGAACTGGCTTGCCTGCAGAAGGCAGAGAGTGGTTGTGGTTGGGTCTTTTTCTGCATGGAGGTCGGTCACCAGTGGAGTGCCCCAGGGATCTGTTCTAGGACCCTTGCTGTTTGTCATTTTCACAAATGACCTGGATGAGGAAGTGGAGGGATGGGTTAGTAAGTTCGCCGACGATACAAAGGTTGGTGGTGTTGTGGATGGCCTGGAGGGATGTCAGAAGTTGCAGCGTGACATAGATAGAATGCAAGACTGGGCGGAGAAGTGGCAGATGGACTTCAACGCTGATAAATTGATGACACCAAGATTGGGGGAACGGCAAATTATGCGGAGGGTATGGAGAGTCTGCAGAAGGACCTAGATAGGCTGGGCAAATGGGCCAGGAAATGGCAAATGGAATTTAATGTTGGCAAGTGTGAGGTGGTCCACTTTGGTAGGAAGAATGGTAGGAAGGACTATCACTTACGTGGCGAAAAACTGCAGCAGGCGACGGTGCAGAGGGACCTCGGGGTCCTTGTGCATGAGTCGCAAAAACCCAGCTTGTAGGTGCAGCAGGTGGTCAGGAAGGCGAATGGGATGCTGACCTTCATAGCGAGGGGGATTGAATATAAAAGTAGGGAGGTCTTGCTGCAGCTGTATAGGGCATTGGTGAGGCCGCAGCTGGAGTACTGTGTGCAGTTTTGGGCGCCGCACCTGCACAAAGATATTTTGGCCTTGGAGGGAGTACAGAGGAGGTTTACTAGGCTGATACCAGAGTTGAGGGGGTTGAGCTATGAGGAGAGGCTGAATAAACTAGGCTTGTACTCGTTAGAGTTTAGAAGAATGAGGGGAGATCTCATTGAGACGTATAAGATGATGAATGGGATGGATAGGATAGAGGTGGAGAGACTCTTCCCGCTCAAAAAAGACAGTAGGACTAGGGGGCACAGCCTCAAGATAAAGGGGAGGCGGTTTAGAACGGAGTTGAGGAGGAACTTCTTCACTCAAAGGGTGGTGAATCTCTGGAATTCTCTGCCCGTTGAAGTGGTGGAGGCTGTCTCGCTAAATATTTTTAAGAAGCGGGTTGATGGGTTTTTGATAAGAGAGGGGATTAAGGGTTATGGGGAGAGGGTGGGAAAGTGGAACTGAGCCACGACGGATCAGCCATGATCTTATTGAATGGCGGGGCAGGCTCGAAGGGCCAGATGGCCTACTCCTGCTCCTATTTCTTATGTTCTTATGTAAATGTGTAGTGGTCCATTTTGACAGGACCAATGGGATGAAGGAGTACAATATCAAGGGTAGGAGTCTTAGCTGTGTTAAAGAGCAGAAGGATCTTGGGGTCCGGGTCCATAGGACTCTTAAATCGGCCTCGCAGGTGGAGGATGTGGTTAAGAAGGCGTATGGTGTACTGGCCTTCATTAATCGAGGGATTGCGTTTAGGAGGTAATGCTGCAACTTTATAAGACCCTTGTCAGACCCCACTTGGAGTACTGTGTGCAGTTCTGGTCGCCTTACTATAGAAAGGACATGGAAGCTATTGAAAGGGTGCAGAGGAGATTTACAAGGACGTTGCCTGGATTGGGAGGCATGCCTTATGAAGTTAGGTTGAGGGAGCTGGGACTCTTCTCCCTGGAGAGACAAAGGTTGAGAGGCGACCTGATAGAGGTTTATAAAATGTTGAGAGGAATAGATAGGGTGGATTCTCAGAGGCTATTTCCCCGGGCTGAAATGGTCACTACGAGAGGACACAGGTTTAAGGTGCTGGGAAGCAAGTACAGAGGAGATGTCAGGGGTAAGTTTTTCACTCAGAGGGTGGTGAGTGAATGGAATCGGCTGCCGTCGGTGGTGGTGGAGGCGAACTCGCTGGGGTCTTTTAAAAGACTTCTGGATGAGTATATGGGATCTAATGGGATTGGGGGTTATAGATAGGTCTGTAGATTGGTGGGTGTAGAAGTGATTGGCACAATTTGTGGGCCAAAGGGCCTGTTTGTGCTGTAGTGTTCTATGTACATTAACACTGCAATGAAGTTACTGTGAAAATCCCCTCATTGCCACCGTCTGGCACCTGTAATTCACTCGCTTCACAACCTGCTGACAGTGTTGCATTCAACTTCCTAAATTCCCCCATCCCTTACCCCTCCTCCCTCAGCCCCCCTTCCCCCTTAATCCATCCCGTCCCCATGTATCAGAGACTGTTACTGTACAGGGTAGAGAGTATCTGCATTTCCAGAAAGCATTTGATAAGGTGCTGCACCAAAGACTGCTACACAAGATAAAGGTGCACAGTGTTACGGGTAATGTATTAGCGTGGATAGAGGATTGGTTAACTAATAAAAAGCAAAGAGTGGAGGTGAATGGGTGTTTTTCTGGTTGGCGATCAGTGTTGGGACTGCAATTGTTTACAATTTACATAGATGATTTAGAGTTGGGGACCAAGTGTAGTGTGTCAAAATTCACAGATGACACTAAGATGAGTGGCAGAGCAAAGCGTGCAGAGGACACTGAAAATCTGCAAAGGAAGAGAGATAGTTTGAGTGGGCGAGGGTCTGGCAGATGGAGTACAATGTTGGGAAATGTGAGGTCATCCATTTTGGTAGGAATAACAGCAAAATGGACTATTATTTAAATGGTAAAATATTGCAGCGTGCTGCTGTGCAGAGGGACCTGGGTGTCCTTGTGTAGGAATCACAAGGAGTTGGTTTGTAGGTGCAGCAGGTAATGAAGAAGGCAAATGATGGAGTTTAAAAACAGTGAGGTTATGTTGCAGCTGTATAAGGTGCTGGTGAGGCCACATCTGGAGTTACTGTGTACAGTTTGGTCTCCTTACTTGAGAAAGGATATACTGGCACCGGAGGGGATGCAGAGGAGATTCACGAGGTTGATTCTGGAGTTGAGAGGGTCGGCTTATGAGGAGAGACTGAGTAGACTGGGGCTTTACTCATTGGAATTCAGAAGAATGAGGGGAGATCTTATAGAAACATATAAGATTATGATGAGAATAGATAAGATAGAAGCAGGGAAGTTAAGAACATACAAACATAAGAAATTGGAGCAGGAGTAGGCCATCTAGCCCTTCGAGCCTGCCCTGCCATTCAATAAGATCATGGCTGATCTGAAGTGGATCAGTTCCACTTTCCCGCCCTCTCCCCATAACCCTTAATCCCCTCGCTTATCAAAAACCCATCAACCCGCTTCTTAAAAATATTTAGCGAGGCAGCCTCCACCACTTCAACGGGCAGAGAATTCCAGAGATTCACCACCCTTTGAGTGAAGAAGTTCCTCCTCAACTCTGATCTAAATTGCCCCCCCCCCCCCCTTCCCTTATCTTGAGGCTGTGGCCTCTAGTCCTGCTATCCTTTCTAAGCAGGAAGAATCTCTCTACTTCTACCCAATACATCCCCTTCATTATCTTATAATGAAAGTTGTTTCCACTGGGGGGTGAAACTAGAACTAGGGGGCATAGCCGCAAAATAAGAATATAAGGGGAGCAAATTTAGGACTGAGTTGAGGAGGAACTTCTTCACACAAAGGGTTGTGAATGTGTGGAATTCCCTATCCAGTTGAGGCTCCCTCATTGAATGTTTTTAAGGCAAGGATAGATAGATTTTTGAACAGTAAAGGAATTAAGGGTTATGGTGCACGGTCGGGTAAGTGGAGCTGAATCCAGAAAAAGATCAGCCATGATCTTATTGAATGGCAGAACAGGCTCGAGGGGCTGAATGGCCCACTCCTCCTAGTTTGACAAGATCCCGCATGGGAGGTTAGTTAGGAAGGTTCAGTCACTAGGTATAGATGGAGAGGTAGTAAATTGGATTAGACATCGGCTCAATGGAAGAAGCCAGAGAGTGGTAGTGGAGGATTGCTTCTCTGAGTGGAGGCCTGTGACTACTGGAGTGCCACAGGGATTAGTGTTGGGTCCATTGCTGTTTGTCATCTATATCAATGATCTGGATGATAATGTGGTAACTTGGATCAGCAAATTTGCTGATGATACAAAGATTGGAGGAGTACTGGACAGTGAGGAAGGTTTTCAAAGCTTGCAGAGTTACAGAGAAAGGTTGAATAGGTTAAGATTTTATTCCCTGGAGTATAGAAGAATGAGGGGAGATTTGATAGTGGTGTATAAGATTTTGATGGGTATAGACAGAGTGAATGCAAGCAGGTTTTTTCCACTGAGGCTAGGGGAGAAAAAAACCAGAGGACATGGGTTAAGGATGAAGGGGGAAAAGTTTAAAGGGAATATTAGGGGGGGGATTCTTCACACAGAGAGTGGTGGGAGTGTGGAATGAGCTGCCGGATAAAGTGGTAAATGTGGGGTCACTTTTAACATTTAAGAAAAACTTGGACAGGTTCATGGATGAGAGGGGTGTGGAGGGATATGGTCCAGGCACAGGTCAGTGGGACTAGGCAGAAAAATGGTTTGGCACAGACAAGAAGGGGCCAAAGGCCTGTTTCTGTGCTGTAATTTTCTATGGTTCATGGATTGGACCAACTAGAAAAATGGGCTGAAAAATGGCAGTTGGAGTTTAATGCTGACAAGTGTGAGGTAGTGCACTTTGGAAGGACAAACCAAAGTAGAACGTACAGGCTAAATGGTAAGACTGTGAAGAGTGCAGTAGAGGGATCTGGGAACACATAGAACATTCCAGCGCAGTAAAGGCCCTTTGGCCCTCGATGTTGCGTCGACCAGTGGAACCAATCTAATGACCCTCTAACCTAAACTATTCCAATGTTATCCATATACCTATCCACTGACCATTTGAACGCCCTTAAAGTTGGCGAGTCCACAACTGCTGCAGGCAGGGCATTCCACGCCCTTACTACCCTCTGAGTAAAGAACCTACCTCTGACATCCGTCCCATAATTACCACCCCTTAATTTAAAGCTATGTCCCCTCGTGTTAGCCGTCACCATCTGAGGTAAAAGGCTCTCACTGTCCACCCTATCCAATCCTTTGATCATCTTGTATGCTTCAATTAGGTCACCTCGTAACCTTCTCTCTAATGAAAATAACCTCAAGTCCCTCAGCCTTTCCTCATAAGACCTTCCCACCATACCAGGCAACATCCTGGTTAACCTCCTGCACCCTTTCCAATGCCTCCACATCTTTCTTACAATGCGGTGACCAGAACTGTACGCAATACTCCAAGTGCGGCCGCACCAGAGTTTTGTACAGTTGTAACATGACCTCACAGCTCCGAAATTCAATCCCTCTACCAATAAAAGCTAACACACCGTACGCCTTCTTAACAACCTTATCAACCTGGGTGCCAACTTTCAGGGAGCTATGCACATGTACCCCCGAGATCTCTCTGCTCGTTGACACTACTAAGAGTCCTTCCATTAGCCCTATATTCTGTACTCCTGTTACTCTTACCAAAGTGAATCACCTCACACTTTTCCGCATTAAACTCCATCTGCCACCTCTCGGCCCAGCTCTGCAGCTTATCTATGTCCCTTTGCAAACTGTAACATCCATCCTCACTGTCTACAACTCTTCCAACTTTGGTGTCGTCAGCAAATTTACTAATCCATCCTTCTACATCCTCATCTAGGTCATTTATAAAAATGACAAACAGCAGTGGCCCCAAAACAGATCCCTGAGGCATGCCGCTTGTAACTGAACTCCAGGTTGAATATTTCCCATCAGTCACCACCCTCTGTCTTCTATCAGCTAGCCAATTCCTGATCCAAACTGCTAAATCACCCTCAATCCCACGCATCTGCATTTTCTGCAGTAGCCTACCATGGGGAACCTTATCAAAATCCATCTACACCACGTCAACTGCCTCACCCTTATCCACCTCTTTGGTCACCTTTTCAAAAAACTCGATGAGGTTTGTGAGGCACGACCTACCCTTCACAAATCCACGTTGACTATCCCTAATCAATTTATTTCTCTCTAGATTATAAATCCTATCCCTTATAATTCTTTCCAAGACTTTGCCCACAACAGAAGTAAGGCTCACCGGTCTATAATTCCCAGGATAGTCTCTACTCCCCTTCTTGAACAAGGGGACAAAATTTGCTATCCTCCTGTCTTCCGGCACTATACCTGTAGCCAATGACGACATGAAGATCAAAGCCAAAGGCTCTGCAACCTCCTCCCTAGCCTCCCAGAGAATCCTAGGATAAATCCCATCCAGCTCAGGGGACTTATCTATTTTCATACTCTCAAGAATTGCTAACACCTCCTCCTTATGTACCTCAATCCCATCTAGTCTACAACCTGGTATCGCAGTATTTTCCTCGACTACACTGACTTTTTCCTGCGTGAATACTGATAAAAAATATTAAGTCGGTGCCTCTCCTATCTCTTCAGGCTCCACGCACAACTTCCCACTACTGTTCCTGACTGGCTCTAATCTTGCCCTAACCAATCTTTTATTCTTGACATGCCTATAGAATGCTTTAGAGTTCTCCTTGATCCTATCTGCCAAAGTCTTCTCATGTCTTCTTCTAGCTCTTCTTAACTCTCTCTTTAGCTCCTTCCTGGCTAATTTATAACTCTCCAGTGCCCTAACTGAGCCTTCACGTCTCATCTTTACATAAACCTCCTTCTTCCTCTTCACCAGAGATTCAACTTCCTTAGTACACCACGGTTCCCTCTCTCGACCACTTCCTCCCTGCCTGACAGATACATATTTATCAAGGACTCGCAGTAGCTGCTCCTTGAACAAGCTCCACATCTCAGATGTTCCCAGCCCCTGCAATTTCCTATTCCACCCTATGTACCCTAAATCTCACCTAATCGCCTCATAATTTCCTTTCCCCCAGCTATAACTTCTGCCCTTTGGCATATGCCCATCCCTTTTCCATCACTAAGGTAAACGTAACCGAATTGTGGTCACTATCACCAAAGTGCTCACCTGCCTCCAAGTCTAACACCTGGTCGGGTTCATTACTCAGTACCAAATCCAATGTAGCCTCATCTCTTGTTGGCCTATCTACATACTGTGTCAGGAAACCCTCCTGCACACATTGGACAAAAACTGACCCCTCTAACGCGCTTGAACTGTAGCTTTTCCAATCGATATTTGTAAAGTTAAAGTCCCCCATAACAACTACCCTGTTACTGTCACTCCTATCCAGAATACAGATACGGAATTCCCTAAAAGTGGCATCACAGGTAGATAGGGTCATAAAGAGTGCTTTTGGTACATTGGCCTTTATAAATCAAAGTATTGAGTATAAGAGTTGAAATATTATGGTGAGGTTATATAAGACATTGGTGAGGCCGGATTTCGAGTATTGTGTGCAGTTTTGGTCACCTAATTACAGGAAGGATATTAATAAGGCTGAAAGAGTACAGAGAAGGTTCACGAGGATGTTGCCGGGATTGAGAAGCTGAGTTACAGAGAGAGATTGAATAGGTTAGGACTTTATTCCCTGGAGCGTAGAAGAATGAGGGGAGATTTGATGGAAGTGTATAAGATTTTGATGGGTATAGACAGAGTGAATGCAAGCAGGCTTTTTCCACTGAGGCTAGGGGAGAAAAAAACCAGAGGACATGGGTTAAGGGTGAAAGGAGAAAAGTTTAAAGGGAATATTAGGGGGGGCTTCTTCACACAGAGAGTGGTGGGAGTGTGGAATGAGCTGCCGGATAAAGTGGTAAATGCGAGGTCACTTTTAACATTTGAGAAAAACTTGGACAGGTTCATGGATGAGAGGGGTGTGGAGGGATATGGTCCAGGTGCAGGTCAGTGGGACTAGGCAGAAAAATGGTTCAGCACAGACAAGAAGGGCCAAAAGGCCTGTTTCTGAGCTGTAATGTTCTCTGGCTCTTGTTGTTACGTTTTATTGTGTCGGAGACTATTACTGTCCACGATGATGTGTGTGTGTTGGATGGGTTGGGGTGTGTTTATTTACTGTTCTGCTGTGGGGTGTTAGGGTTTAATCTCTTCCCTCTATCCCTGTGCTGATTATAGTAACCGATACCTCCTCTCTCTTGCCAGCTGAAGTTGGTTAATCCGTCTCAATACCGCTTTGAGCACCTGGTCACACAGATGAAGTGGCGATTGCAGGAGGGCCGGGGAGAAGCCGTTTATCAGATTGGTGTGGAAGATAATGGTCTCCTGGTCGGTCTATCAGACGATGAGCTCCGAGCATCTTTGAAGACACTGCGCAGGATGGCAGAGAAGTAAATGCTGCTGAATGATTTTGGTTGCTTTGATATGAGCTGAATGAGGGGATGGTCACTCCTTCACAGTGACCTTGTAGTGTCTGTGTGGATCCTGATGTCACTGGGACTGCTGGATTAACATTGCTGTTTGTTATATTCACAGGGTTGGTGCTGACATCACCATTCTCCGTGAACGCAATGTGGAATATGACATGGATTCACCCAGGAGAATAGCTGAGGTTTTAATCCGGAAAGTTCCTGATGATCAGCAGGTATGATCCGGAACGTTTGTGTTCATCCGGACCCCCCCAATTAATGCTTACACTCCACATGAGGCACAGGATGATAGCTAGGATTTATAAACCCGCCTTCTGTCCAGATGTAAATAGGTAGATTTATATCTCTCAATCTCAGAATTATTACAGTGCAGGAGGAGGCCATTCGGCCCCTAGTGTCTGAACTGGCTCTCCAAACCAACATCATTGTTTCTGTTCAGATAATTATCCGGTGCTCTCCTGAATGCCTCAATTGAATCTGCTTCCACCACACTCCCAGGCAGCTCATTCCAGACCACCAATCACTCGTAGAATAGAATCCTTACAGTGCAGAATAAGGCCATTCAGCCCATCAAGTCTGCACCCACCACTCCTATCTAGGCCTTATCCCTTTGACCCCATGTATTTACCCTGCTAGTCCCTCAACACCAAGGAGCAATTTAGTGTGGCCAATCCCCCTAACCTGCACATCTTTGGACTGTGGGAGGAAACCTGAGCACCCGAGGAAACCCATGCAGACATGGGGAGAATGTGCAGACTCCATACAGTGATCTGAGGCTGGAATTGAACCCAGGCCCCTGGCGCTGTGCAGCAGCGGTGCTGGGGGCCGCAGGGCCAGGGGGCAGCAAAGTCAGCATTAAAATATGTTTGAACCATTTTAACCTGGAGACACTTGTCCAAAGCTTGGGGATTCAGTGCTGCACAGTGCAGGCTGCAGCTGGGAATGGTCCTCTGGAGGTAGCTGTCCCCTCGATGTTTGAGAGTGTAAAAGATTGGATTGGAAAGCAGCCAGTTATGGCTGCAGCTGGGCTTCTCCATCAGAGTGGATGTGGCGATTGGTATCTCGAACACAGCAGGGTCTGCGGGAATGTCGAGCAGTAGGATACTAGGAAGTTCCATGGAACAAAGGGACCTTGGCATGTTTGTCCACAGATCCCTGAAGGCTGAAGGGCATGTTAATAGGGTGGTGAGAATGGCGTGTGGGACACTTGTCTTTATCAATCGGGGTATAGATTACAAAAACAGGGAGTCATGTTGGAGTTGTCCAGAACTTTGGTGAGGCCACAGCTAGAGGACCGTATGCAGTTCTGGTCACCACATTATCGGAAGGATGTGATTGCACTGGAGAGGGTGCAGAGGAGATTCACCAGGATGCTGCCTGGGATGGAACATTTAAATTACGAAGAGAGGTTGCGTAGGCTTGTGTTGTTTTCATTGGAGCAGAGAAGACTGAGGGGCGACCTCATCGAGGGGTACAAGATGATGAGACACATGGTTAGAGTGGATGAGGAGCAGCTGTTCCCTTAATTGAAGAATCAGTCACGCGGGGACATAGGTTCAATGTGAGGGGGAGGAGGTTTTGGGGGATGTGAGGAAATCCTTTTTACTGAGAGGATGGTGAGGGGGTGGGATGTACTGCCTGGGAGGGGGGTGGGGGGTGGGATGTGCTGCCTGGGAGGGGGGTGGGGGTGGGATGTGCTGCCTGGGGAGGGGGTGGGGTGGATGTGCTGCTGGAGGGGGTGGGGGGGTGGGATGTGCTGCCTGGGAGGGGGTGGGGGGTGGGATGTTGCTGCCTGGGAGGGGGGTGGGGGGTGGGATGTGCTGCCTGGGAGGGGGGTGGGGGGTGGGATGTGCTGCCTGGGAGGGGGGTGGGGGGTGGGATGCCTCACATCCTTTAAAAAGTACCTGGATGAGCACTTGGCACCTCAGAACATTCAGGGCTATGGACCCAGTGCTGGCAGATGGGATTAGGTGGGAGTTCAGGTGTTTGTAATAGGTCAGTACGGATTCGATGGGCCGAAGGGCTTCTATGCTGTGTTATTCTGTGAAAGCCCCCAGATTGGGGTCTGCTGAGTGTCAGTGACTGGGAAGGTTTGAAGGTGTAGTGATTAGACAGTGAGGGTTAGGGTACTACAATGCTTTTACTGTAACTGGGGATATTACATTGCTATGTTACTCGGATTGAAGCTTAAACTAGCAGGTTTAGAAAACGTTACATTGACGATTGGCTTCCTTTGCAGTTCCTGGATCTGCGAGTGGCAGTTTTAGGGAATGTGGACTCTGGGAAGTCCACCCTCTTGGGGGTCCTTACACAGGGGGAACTGGATAATGGACGAGGTCGCGCACGACTCAACCTGTTCAGACATCTGCACGAGATCCAGTCCGGTCGCACCTCCAGCATCAGCTTTGAGATCTTGGGATTCAACAGTAAAGGCGAGGTAAACCGTTTAAACAGCACATTCCCAGCGAGATACCCAGGCCACGGTGTGGAGTTAACCAGTGTGGGCCAGTCAGTGAATTGCTGAGATTGACCTCATTCACTCACCGGGAATGGAGTGGGTGAATGAGGCTGATCTATCCTTCGAACACTCTCTGGGTGATGCATAGAGGCAGTCTGTGACAATAGGAAGTGATCTTGGGATATAGCACAACATCGAGGGCCGAAGGGCCTGTACTGTTCTGTGTTCTAATACCCACTCTGCATGTTCAGGATATCCCTGAGCTTTCCCCCCTGGGTGTGTGCGTCCACCTTTGCTTGTCCCATTCCTCTCCTGGATATATGTTGATCTATGTAAGGGGCCCTGATACCACCACCACCCTCCCCCCCCCCCCCCCCATGCTTCCTGAGAGGGCAGAATGGCTGGAGTGCCTGAATGGCCTGCTCTGTTCCGATGTTCTGCTGATTGGGCATGCATTGTGGATATACCGCAGGATGCTGGCCCCTTTGCTATGGTCCCAGAATAATGATTGGAGTTTCCTATTTAAAACCGTTCCCAGACAGGGACAGTCCCCGGGGTCGTCACTCCGTACGTTGAGTGTGTTCCCATTGTGGAGTTAGTCTGTCTTTAATGTGCTTTCTGTGTTTTGCTCAAAGGTGGTAAATTACAGTGACTCCCGCACAGCAGAGGTTATCTGTGAGAGTGCCTCGAAGATGATCACCTTCATCGATCTGGCAGGCCACCACAAGTACCTAAAGACCACCATCTTTGGCCTCACCAGCTACTGCCCAGACTTTGCCATGCTCGTAGTCAGCGCCAACACTGGCATAGGTATGTCTGTCGTATGATTTACTTTCCAGAAAGGTTCACCAGGCTGATTCCTAAGCTGGAGAAAGATTGAGGAGATTGGACCTGCGTTCTCCCGAGATCTGGCCCGGGATGTAGAACCAGGGGCACAGCCTCAGTGTGTGAGTAAGAGCATCTTGCACAGAGATGAGGAGGAATTTCTTCATTTTAGTGATGGGTAGTAAATGCTGGCCAGCCAATGCCACCCATGTCCCACAAATTAATTAAAAAAAACTGAGGGTAGTGAATGTTTAGAATACTCTATCCAGACAACCGTGGAAACTCAGTCACTGAGGGTGTTCGCGTATTAGATCGAGAGATTTCTAGATATTAAAGATATGAAAGGGACAGGAGGCTAGTGCAGGAAATAGCATTGAGAATCAGCCATGATGCAGCTGAATGCTGAACAGGTTTGAGGGGCTGAATGGCCACCTCCTATTTCCTTTGTAGTTATGGCCACTGGGTTGACATGACACTGAGAGTGTGGGAGGGACAGGGTTCACGAGTCCGTTATCCAGTTAGTGTTCCTGATCGCGATCCAATCAGCAGTTTTGAGTTTGGAGCTGTCTCCGTGGGGAGCGGGGAGGCCTCTCCGGGGTGAAAGCAGCTGGTCACCGATGTGACAAATTGAGAGTTTGACAAGGGATTGGAGCCATGTGAGAATCATCAGCTTCAGGAGGGTAGGAGTGTGGCTCATTTACTGTAATCAGCTAAATTCAGGTAGCCCCTCCCTCACTCTGAGCTTGGGGGTGTGGTGCTGTGTACAGTGTTCCCGATCCTGTCCCCTGCAAATCCAGACTGACACTGGGAGCTGGAGCTGGTCAGTGCCTGATACATGGCGCAGGAAGCAAGGTGATGATAGTTTATCGGGGATAGGCCGGGTGCAGGTTCCGATTAGATCAGCCATGACCTTATTGAATGGAGGGACTGAATGGCCTTACTCCTGCTCCTTGTCTGTATGTCTCCACGTGAGCAGGAGTGTTCAGGTATCTTGATCTCCAGACCAGAGTGGGATTCTCAGTGGTGAGCACAGCTATTGATGGTGTTTAACCAGCTGCTTTTCCAGCCACCCCTGGGACACTGGCCCATCAGTTTGTGGAACCAGCTCTGTCAGTGACACGATTCCCATTCCATCTGTGAGACTAACAGGCTCTGTGGATGAGGTGGTGAGATTAGACCCACCGCAGAGGATGAGTGTGATATACTGCGGGACCGGGCACTGGATCAGTGATCCAGGGTTTTGCTGACTCTACGCGTGATAGTGTGGCCAGGCTAAATGCTGCTGCTTTGAACACGATAACTCTGGCAGCTCTTTGACTCTGTCTCCTCGTGTTTGTAGCTGGCACCACACGTGAGCACCTGGGCTTGGCGATGGCTCTCAAGGTCCCCTTCTTCATTGTAATCAGTAAAGTTGACTTGTGTACGAAGGCCACCATTGATCGTACTGTCAAACAGCTGGAGATGGTGCTGAAGCAGCCAGGCTGTAACAAGGTCCCTCTGCTGGTATCGAGCAGTGACGATGCAGTGACGGCCGCACAGCAGTTTGCACAGTCTCCCAGGTAAGCAATAGCTCGCAAATGGCGAGGCACCCACCCAGCCTCTATTCAGTGTCTCCATGTTCAAACATAGAGAAACGTAGAACAGTACAGCACAGTACAGGCCCTTCGGCCCTCAAGTTGTGCTGAGCTATGTCCAATCCCAAGATCAAACTATCCCACTCCCTATCATTCTGGAGTGCTCCATGTGCCTATCCAATAACCGCTTGAAAGTTCCTAAAGTGTCCGACTCCCACTATCACAGCAGGGCAGTGCATTCCACACCCCAACCACTCTCTGAGTAAAGGATCTACCTCGGACATCCCTCCTATATCTCCCACCGTGAACCTTATAGTTATGCCCCATAGTAACAGCTACATCCACCTGAGGAAATAGTCTCTGCACGTCCACTCTATCAATCCCTCTCATCATCATATAAACCTTCATTAAGTCGCCTCCCATCCTCCTCCGCTCTAAAGAGAAAAGCCCCAGCTCCCTCAACCTTTCCTCATAAGATCTACCCTCCAAACCAGGCAGCATCCTGATAATCTCCTCTGCACTCTCTCCAATGCTTCCACATCCTTCTTATAGTGAGGTGATCAGAACTGAACCCAATATTCCAAATGTGGTCTCACCAAGGTCCTGTACAGTTGCAGCATAACCCCACGGCTCTTAAACTCAAACCCCCTGTTAATAAACACTAACACACTATAAGCCTTCTTCACGACTCTATCCACTTGAGTGGCAACCTTCAGAGATCTGTGGATATGAACCCCAAGATCTCTCTGTTCCTCCACATTCCTCAGAACCCTGCCGTTGACCCTGTAATCCGCATTCAAGTTTGTCCTACCAAAATGAATCACCTCACGCTTATCAGGGTTAAACTCCATCTGCTGTTTTTCGCCCAGCTCTGCATCCTATCAATGTCTCTTTGCAGCTTACAACAGCTCTCCACCTCATCCACTACTCCACCAATCTTGTGTCATCAGCAATTTACTAACCCACCCTTCAGCCCCCTCTTCCAAGTCATTGATAAAAATCACAAATAGCAGAGAACCCAGCACTGATCCCTGTGGTACACCGCTGGTAACTGGCCTCCAGTCTGAAATTTTCATTCCACTGCCACCCTCTGTCTTCTATGAGACAGCCAGTTATTTATCCAATCGGCCAAATTTCTTCTATCCCACACAGCCTTATCTTCTTCATGAGCCTACCATGGGGAACCTTATCAAACGCCTTACTAAAATCCATGTATACGACATCAACTGCTCTACCTTCATCTACACACTTAGTTACCTCCTCAAAGAATTCAATCAAATTGTGAGGCAGGACTTACCCCTCACAAAACCATGCTGACTATCCTGGATTAAGCTGAATCTTTCCAAATGGTCATAAATCCTATCTCGCAGGACCCTTTCCATTAACTTACTGACCACCAAAGTAAGACTAACTGGTCTATAATTACCAGGGTCATTCCTGTTTCCTTTCTTGACGAGAGGAACAACATTTGCCACTCTCCAGTCCTCTGGCACAATCCCCGTGGACAGTGAGGACCCAAAGATCAAAGCTAAAGGCTCTGCAATCTCATCCTTGCCTCCCAAAGCATCCTAGGATGTATCCCATCTGGCCCAGGGGACTTATCCACCCTCAGGTTTTTTCAAAATTGCTAATATATCTTCCCTCAGAACATCTACCTTCTCATCCTACCAGCCTGTATCACACGCTCATCCTCAAACACATGGCCCCTCTCCTTAGTGAACACTGAAGAAAAGTATTCATTCAATGCCTCTCCTATCTCTTCTGACTCCGTGCACAAGTTCCCACTACTATCCTTGACCAGCCCGAACCTCACCCTGGTCTTTCTTTTATTTCTCACGTAAGAGTAAAAAGCCTTGGGATTTTCCTTTATCTGACCCGCCAAGGACTTCTCATGCCCCCTCCTAGCTCTCCTAAGCCCTTTCTTTAACTCATTCCTAGCTACCTTATAATAGTCAAGCGACCCAACTGAACCTTGTTTTTTCATCCTTATACACACTTCCTTTTCCCTCTTAACAAGACATTCAATCTTCTTTGTGAACCATGGTTCCCTCACTCGGCCATTTTCTCCCTGCCTGACAGGGACATACCTATCAAGGACACAGTATTGTTCTTGAAAAAGCTCCACTTTGATAGCGGAACCAATCAAAATCTCTGTTCCACATACCTTGGTTAGACTGCACTGTGTACACTTCTGGTCTCCATTGTAAAAGTGCACACACTGCAGCAGAACCATTCACAGGAATTGAAAAGTTAGGTTCAACAACCCCACATCAGCAATGCTTTAAGATGTGGCTGGTCACCATAGTAACAAGGGAAAGTATTAGTTATACCCATCAGGATAGAGGGAGCAGACTGGTGCTCTTTAGAAAAGAGAAGATTGGAGAGTGACTGGCTGGAGAATTTGACAATTTTGAGAGTTCTTTATATTCATTCACAAAATGTTAAGGATTTATAACCACCTTGGCCTCCTCCAGTGGTCCCCAACATCTCAGATACCAGTCTCCAGGCAATTCCATTCGCTCCCCGTGATATCAAGAAACAGTTGGACGCACTGGATGCTGCAAAGGGAATGGGTCCTGATAACATTCCGGCAATAGCACTGAAGACTTGTGCTTCAGAACCTGCTGCTCCCCTAGCCAAGCTCTTCCAGCACAGTTACAACACTGGCATCTATCCAACAATGTGGAAGATTGTCAGGTATGTCCTGTACACATAAAACAGGACAAATCCAACCCAGCCAATTACTGCCCAATCAGTCTACTCTCGATCATCAGTAAAGTGATGGAAGGGGTCATCGACAGCGCGATCCAGCAGCACCTGCTCAGCAATAACCCGCTCAGTGACTCTGTGACCAAGTTACTGCTGAGCAGGTGATTGCTGGTGGCCATTCCTCATGCAGAGAAACATTGACAGTTGTGGAGTTATTGAAATCGGGCTGTCAGAGGGGCTTCCCCTTCTCTCTCCATCTGGATCGCGCTCTCTCTCCTCCCCATTGCCCTCTGTCTCTCCCCCCCCCCACTCCCTCTCTCTCTCTCTCTCTCTCCCCCCCCTCTCTCTCTCTCACTCCCCCCACTCCCTCTCTCTCTCTCTCTCTCCCCCCCCCCCCCCCCCCCCTCTCTCCTCCCCCCCCCCAGCTGCTGCCTGGCCTGTTTGCAGTGTTATCTGGTTTCCAGCCCCCCCAGTATTTTACTGATTGTTGGGTAATGTTCCTGTTTGTTGTGTTTAGCATCACACGATTTTCACCCTGTCCAGCGTGAGTGGGATTAACCTGGACATGTTGAAGGTATTCCTCAACGTGCTGCCCCCACTCACCAATAGTAAGGATCAGGAGGAACTGATGCAGCAGCTGACAGAGTTCCAGGTAAGGATAGCCACCATCCCCATTTCCATACTGCCTTTCACCAGCTCGTGCTGCTCCAGCCACACACACACTGTCGTAAAATCAGAAACGCAGCAGCCAATTTACACAACAAGCTCCCACAGTCAGAATGAGAGAAATAATTAAATCTCTTTGTAGAGATGTTAATTGAGGAATTTTATTGACCAGGACACGGTGCACTGGCCCCCTGGCAGCGTGGCGCCCCCTGGCAGCGTGGCGCCCCCTGGCAGCGCGGCGCCCCCTGGCAGCGCGGCGCCCCCTGAGCGCTGGCCCCCTGTCGGCGCGGCGCCCCCTGAGCTCTGGCCCCCTGGCGGCGCGGCGCCCCCTGAGCGCTGGCCCCCTGGCAGCGCGGCGCCCCCTGAGCGCTGGCCCCCTGTCGGCGCGGCGCCCCCTGAGCGCTGGCCCCCTGGCAGCGCGGCGCCCCCTGAGCGCTGGCCCCCTGTCGGCGCGGCGCCCCCTGAGCGCTGGCCCCCTGTCGGCGCGGCGCCCCCTGAGCGCTGGCCCCCTGTCGGCGCGGCGCCCCCCTGAGCGCTGGCCCCCTGTCGGCGCGGCGCCCCCCTGAGCGCTGGCCCCCTGTCGGCGCGGCGCCCCCTGAGCGCTGGCCCCCTGGCGCATGACCATTATTTGGAGGGATAGTAATTAAGCATTCTGGGTGTTATGTGGGTTTAACAGTTTGTGAAGGCCCTTTCCTGGCAGTATTTGTGACTGGATGTGTCACTATATCTATTTTAGGTGGATGAAATTTACTCTGTTCCTGATGTGGGGACGGTTGTTGGTGGAACGTTGTACAGGTAAGAATAAAAATGCTTCAATTAAGTGACACTTTCCCCTTGTGTGGCTGCTGGAGTTGAGACTGGGGAAGGGACTGCCTGGTGTGAGCAGCACATTTCCTGATTGAGGAGCAGACAGCACAAAAAAAACCCCACTGACAGGTGCGGTAAGGCTGGATGGAGAGGAAATAGGGCTGTGAGACCGTGTCGGGCACGCAGGCTGGTACAGCTGGTACTGAAACCCCAAGGGGTAAATTCACAGGGCTCAGGATTGTCTGGAATGACCGTGAGTCGAGAAGATTCTGGCTAATCTGAATGCGGTGTTTCAGAGGGTGAAAGGATTCGAGGGAAAGAGAGAGAATGCAGAGAAACTGCCTCTCCTGAGAGCAGCTCACAACACTGGGGAAGAACTGGAAAATACTGGGGTGGTGTTGGGGGGGTTCAGGGGGCCGGTGCCAGGCAGGCGGTCCGGGTTGGGAGGTTCAGGGGGCTGGCGCCGGTGGGGGGGAGGGGGCCGGTGCCGGGGTGGTGGGGGGAGGTGGGAGGGGGCCGGTGCTGGGTGGGGGGGAGGTGGGAGGGGGCCGGTGCTGGGTGGGGGGGAGGTGGGAGGGGGCCGGTGCCGGGGGGGGGAGGTGGGAGGGGGCCGGCGCCGGGCGGGGGGGAGGTGGGAGGGGGCCGGTGCCGGGCAGGCGGTCCGGGTTGGGAGGTTCAGGGGGCTGGCGCCGGGGGGGGGGGGGGGGGGGGCGGTGCCGGGGTGGTGGGGGGAGGTGGGAGGGGGCCGGTGCTGGGTGGGGGGGAGGTGGGAGGGGGCCGGTGCCGGGGGGGGGGGGAGGTGGGAGGGGGCCGGCGCTTGGTGGGGGGGAGGTGGGAGGGGGCTGGTGCCGGGCAGGCGGTCCGGGTTGGGGGGGTTCAGGGGGCCGGGGCGGGGGGGGGGGAAGGGTGGGAGGGGGCCGGCGCCGGGCAGGCGGTCTGGGTTGGCGGGTGGGAGGGAGTGCTGGTTGGGGGCTCAGTGCCAGGCAGGAAATGGGCATCTGGGAATGAATGCTATTTAAATGTGTGTGTGAATGCAGAGCTTGCTGAGATCACCCCTCCACCCTGATGGTGAGTGTCTACTAGAGGTTGTAGTCGAGGCAGGTACAATTTTGTCTTTTAAAAAGCATTTAGATAGTTACGTGGGTACAATGGGGATAGAGGGATATGCGCTGAATGCGGACAACTGGGATTAGCTTAAGGGTTTAAAAAAAAGCGGCATGGACAAGTTGGGCTGAAGGACTTGTTTCCGTGCTGTAATCCTCTCGGACTGTGACCCAAAGCTCTGTGCCCATGGGGAGTGCTGTTTCAGGCCTGGGCACTGCAGCTCTGGGACACAGTATTGGTGCTGGATTTAAAAGCTCTTTTTCTCTCTCTCCAGTGGGATTTGCAGAGAGGGTGAGCAGCTGGTGGTAGGTCCCACCGATAATGGCACCTTCCTTCCTCTGAAAGTATGCAGCATCCAGAGAAATCGGTCGGCATGTCGAGTGCTGAGAGCCGGACAGGCTGCTACGTTAGCCCTGGGCAACTTTGACAGGGCCCTGCTCCGTAAGGTACGTCTCCATGGGCTGAGGAAAGGGGGCAGTGATATAGAGACACACACCCAATCACTGCCCATTGGGAAGTCTCACACACTGCCCAACACTTTGGGAAATTGAGAAGAAGTCAGGTAAATAGTTACAGTAGCGAGTGAATGATGGGACAGGCTGGATGGCATGAATGGCCCTTTCTCCCTCACATAAGAGACAACTTAGTTGCAGTTTTTCTGCAGTCCAGGAAGTGCTGGAGAACAGTTCTAATTCTGTAGACACTGGAGCAAGTAGATACATCCAGGAGTTATTTATTATTAGGGTGGCACAGTGGTTAGCACTGCTGCCTCACAGCGCCAGAGACCCTTGGGTCACTGTCTGTGTGGAGTCTGCATGTTCTCCCCATGTCTGTGTGGGTTTCCTCCCACAGTCCAAAAATGTATGGGTTAGGTAGATTGGCCGTGCTAAATTGCCCAAGTGTCAGGGGGAGTAGCTGGGGGAAATATATGGGGTTATAGGAATATGGCCTGGATTATTGGTGCAGGCTCAATGGGCTGAATGGCCTCCGGCACTATAAGGATTCTATGATTTTGGAGCTGGCAGCAGTTATACTGACAGAAAACTAGACGGGTAAAGGATGAAGGAGCATTCTAAAGCCAGCCTACTGCCTGCGACTGAGATCTTTCTCAGCGTGTGTTTAACATTGTCAAATACATCTGACCAGTGGTGTGGGGCTAATGGTGGAATTAAATGTGGGTGGAGTGTGTTGTGGGGGTGGATATAACTGCTGCATTCTCTGGCTCAGGGAATGGTGATGGTGAGTCTTGAGATGCATCCGACTGTCAGCTCCCTCTTTGAATCGGAAATAGTGCTGCTTTTCCACGCAAAGACTTTCCGGAAAGGATTCCAGGTCACGGTGCATGTGGGCAATGTGCGGCAGACGGCAATCGTGGAGCTGATTCACGGGAAGGTGAGTGGTCACAGATAGCAATTCTTACCCGCTTATCTTCAATCACCCACACCGCCTATTCCAGCACCCTCTCTCCCTCTGCCCCTCCCGTCTCTCCCCTCCCTCTGCCCCTCCCGTCTCTCCCCTCCCTCTGCCCCTCCCGTCTCTCCCCTCCCTCTGCCCCTCCCGTCTCTCCCCTCCCTCTGCCCCTCCCGTCTCTCCCCTCCCTCTGCCCCTCCCGTCTCTCCCCTCCCTCTGCCCCTCCTGTCTCTCCCCTCCCTCTGCCCCTCCCGTCTCTCCCCTCCCTCTGCCCCTCCCGTCTCTCCCCTCCCTCTGCCCCTCCCGTCTCTCCCCTCCCTCTGCCCCTCCCGTCTCTCCCCTCCCTCTGCCCCTCCCGTCTCTCCCCTCCCTCTGCCCCTCCCGTCTCTCCCCTCCCTCTGCCCCTCCCGTCTCTCCCCTCCCTCTGCCCCTCCCGTCTCTCCCCTCCCTCTGCCCCTCCCGCCTCTCCCCTCCCTCTGCCCCTCCCGCCTCTCCCCTCCCTCTGCCCCTCCCGCCTCTCCCCTCCCTCTGCCCCTCCCGCCTCTCCCCTCCCTCTGCCCCTCCCGCCTCTCCCCTCCCTCTGCCCCTCCCGCCTCTCCCCTCCCTCTGCCCCTCCCGCCTCTCCCCTCCCTCTGCCCCTCCCGCCTCTCCCCTCCCTCTGCCCCTCCCGCCTCTCCCCTCCCTCTGCCCCTCCCGCCTCTCCCCTCCCTCTGCCCCTCCCGCCTCTCCCCTCCCTCTGCCCCTCCCGCCTCTCCCCTCCCTCTGCCCCTCCCGCCTCTCCCCTCCCTCTGCCCCTCCCGCCTCTCCCCTCCCTCTGCCCCTCCCGCCTCTCCCCTCCCTCTGCCCCTCCCGCCTCTCCCCTCCCTCTGCCCCTCCCGCCTCTCCCCTCCCTCTGCCCCTCCCGCCTCTCCCCTCCCTCTGCCCCTGGCACTGACTCTGGTTGTGGGCAAGTTGTATCAGGTTTGATGTGTCTGTTTCAGGAGGATTTGAGAACTGGAGAGAAGGCTGTTGTGCGTTTCCGTTTTATTAAACACCCAGAGTACCTGAAAGTGGGAGCAAAACTTTTATTCCGTGAAGGAGTGACGAAAGGAATTGGCCACGTTACTAGGGTCATCGCTGAGTCAAAGTGTCGAGAATGTGACTGTGACCATCTCACATTGCAGTGTCAGTGATCCCCAAACACTGGCGTTAGCACAAGGGGCATCGAGACACAGCACCTCCAACAGCACTGCTGCTTATCCTCACTGACTGTGTCCTTGCTTCAACCCCGTGGGAATGCTCACTATCTGCATCCTGATTAAATATCAAAGCTCCCTTCACGGTGTGACCAGCAGGAAGGATTCTTGCCCTTTCTCTCTATCTCTGTCTTGATCAGGATCTGTCTGTCATCATCTTTCATCTGTTGGTCTCTCTTTCGGTCTGTCTCTTGCTGCATCTCTCGCCTTTGCTCATTTGTTGTTTGTGCTGCCCTACAGGTTATTTCGAATCATACACAGCTCTCTGCACTTCCCTCTCATGAAGAAGAGTTCTGTAATTGGAAATGATTCCATAGACATCTCAACCCCAAACTCTCTGCCCAATAAAACTGCCAAAGGTGTGCTGTCCTTCTGAAGAAGCAGAGAAAGGGAGCTTTACTCTGTATCTAACCCCGTGCTGTACCTGTCCTGGGAGTGTTTGATGGGGACAGTGTAGAGGGAGCTTTACTCTGTATCTAACCCCGTGCTGTACCTGTCCTGGGAGTGTTTGATGGGGGGACAGTGTAAAGGGAGCTTTACTCTGTATCTAACCCCGTGCTGTACCTGTCCTGGGAGTGTTTGATGGGGGACAGTGTAGAGAGAGCTTTACTCTGTATCTAACCCCATGCTGTACCTGTCCTGGGAGTGTTTGATGGGGGACAGTGTAGAGGGAGCTTTACTCTGTATCTAACCCTGTGCTGTACCTGTCCTGGGAGTGTTTGATGGGGACAGTGTAGAGGGAGCTTTACTCTGTATCTAACCCTGTGCTGTACCTGTCCTGGGAGTGTTTGATGGGGGACAGTGTAGAGGGAGCTTTACTCTGTATCTAACCCTGTGCTGTACCTATCCTCTGGGAATGAGCTATATGCACCCTCTGCCAGGGGTATGAAGGCTGGAGACCCATGTAGGGGAGTGAAATCGATGAGGGGTGGGTGGAATAAAGGGGAAACATTGTCCTGCCTCAAAGTGTGGGTGAGAGAGAAGCAAGATAATGTGTTGGAATTGGTGTCTGGTGAGAGGTGTATGATTTGCAGTACCTCCTGTCTGATAGCCAAGCACAACTTCACTTTATTCAGATTGGTGCATTAAAATTGCAGGCATTAGTTTTGATGTGTGATATAGGACAGCTTATGTACATTGTCTTTCTGTATATAAAAGATGTACAGAGAAATTTGTTTTAAATAAATAAAGTTTTAATGGACTGTTTGTGATGTTGTCTGTGTTACACACAGTCCTTTGTTGCTGTGTAACCTGCTGCCTCTGTTGACTTTGAAGATGAGTAGCAGTTATCACGCTTTCTGTTTGTGTGCCTGTGATGTGAGAATTTCTATCCTGAAGACTGTGGTACAGGGAGGCCAGTACTGATGCATGCTCGGGTTGATGAAGTGTAGCCCAGGACACTGGGAGGGCGGGGAGGAAATTGTGAGTCCCCTAGCCAAGATATTTGAATAGTCATGGGTGAGGCCTGTTCCCATCCTATTCATGTATTTGTCAAGATGCCCCTTAAAACTCACTATCGTAGCTTTTGTAGCTTTAAATTAAGGGGTGGTAATTATAGGATGGATGTCAGAGGTAGGTTCTTTACTCAGAGGGTAGTAAGGGTGTGGAATGCCCCACCTGCAGCAGTTGTGGACTCACCAACTTTAAGGGTGTTCAAATGGTCAGTGGATAGGCATATGGATAACATTGGAATAGTTTAGGTTAGAGGGTCATTAGATTAGTTCCACTCGTCGGTGCAACATCGAGGGCCGAAGGGCCTGTACTGCACTGTAATGTTCTATTAACGTTTTATTGTTCATCCAAAGACGATAAAAAGCCTCTCCTTCATGGGTCAAGTTACCAGATGACGTAAATTGACACCTCTTGAGCTTAGATGAAGGAATGATAACATTAAGGTGCTTAAACTGATGAAAGTGGGTGTTAGGGCCAAAGAAAAACCCTTAACTTTGGGTGGGAGGAGGAATTGGAGAACAAGCTTGAGCTTTAGACTGGGCTGGACAGAACAGCTGGAATCAGAAAGTATTTGTTTACACAAAAGCAATAAAAATCTGGAAATCTCTGGCAAACAGCAGCTGATGCAATGATGTGACAACAGAGCCAGAGAATGAGAAACAGGAACTGGAATCATCACTCGGCACAATGACAGCACAGAATGCACACAAATATCTGTACATCTCTCTTCACTCTACATTGCTTCTTGTATGTGTTTTCAATCTAGTACGCTGGGAGAAAAGATAATCACACCATAGAGAAACAGTCATCTTCTGATCAATTAAAGAATATTTATTAATTTAAAAGGCTATAATACACTGAACAGTATACCGATGGCTGTACACACAGCATTACATGAAGTTACATCATTCCATAGAACCACAGAAAATTACAGCTCAGAAACAGGCCTTTTACCCCTTCTTGTCTGTGCTGAACCATTTCTCTGCCTAGTCCCACTGACCTGTACCTGGACCATATCCCTCCACACCCCTCTCATCCATGAACCTGTCCAAGTTTTTCTTAAATGTTAAAAGTGACCCTGCATTTACCACTTTATCCGGCAGCTCATTCCACACTCCCACCACTCTCTGTGTGAAGAAGCCCCCCCCTAATATTCCCTTTAAACTTTTCTCCTTTCACCCTTAACCCATGTCCTCTGGTTTTTTTCCCCCCCTAGCCTCTGTGGAAAAAGCCTGCTTGCATTCACTCTATCTATACCCATCAAAATCTTATACACCTCTATCAAATCTCCCCTCATTCTTCTACACTCCAGGGAATATAGTCCTAGCCTATTCAATCTCTCTCTGTAACTCAGCTTCTCAATCCCAGCAACATCCTCGTGAACCTTCTCTGCACTCTTTCAGCCTTATTTACATCCTTCCTGTAACTAGGTGACCAAAACTGTACAAAATATTCTAAATTCGGCCTCACCAATGCCTTATATAACCTTGTAAAAAGTCTGACAACACCAGGTTTTAGTCCAACCGATTTATTTGATAATACTCACAAGCTTATGGGGTTAGTCCCTTCGTCAGGTGAATGGAGAGTTCTGGCCTCAGACAGAGCGTATAAAGCACAGACAGTTTAGAGATTACTGATTAGAATGCAAATCCTTACACCTAACCTGCTGTTCAAGACCTGAAGTGGCTGACAATGTGAGTGGAAGGAGCACTGATCACAGTTTACAGAGATGTGTATTGTCTCCAGACAGTACAGTAAGTGAGGTTTTGCAAACCCAGGCAAGTCACAGGGGTTACAGATAGTGCAACATGAACCCAAGATCCCTGTTGAGACCGTCCTCATGTGTGCGGAACTTGGCTATCAGTCTCTGTTCAGCGATTCTGCGCTGTTGTGTGTCGTGAAGGTCACGGGCATTCAGCCTCTGACCTTCGGGTAAGCATTCTCCAAGGCGGCCTTCACGACACACGACAGCGCAGAGTCGCTGAACAGAGACTGATAGCCAAGTTCCGCACACGTGAGGACGGTCTCAACAGGGATCTTGGGTTCATGTCGCACTATCTGTAACCCCCGTGACTTGCCTGGGTTTGCAAAACCTCACTTACTGTACTGTCTGGAGACAATACACATCTCTGTAAACTGTGATCAGTGCTCCTTCCACTCACATTGTCAGCCACTTCAGGTCTTGAACAGCAGGTTAGGTGTAAGGATTCGCATTCTAAATCAGTAATCTGTAAACTGTCTGTGCTTTATACGCTCTGTGTGAGGCCAGAACTCTCCATTCACCTGACGAAGGGACAAACCCCAAAAGCTTGTGAGTCTATTATCAAATAAATCGGTTGGACTAAAACCTGGTGTTGTCAGACTTTTTACTGTGTTTTACGCCAGTCCAACGCCGGCATACCCACATCATTATATAACCTTACCATAAGACTCCAACTTTTATACTTGATACTCCGATTTATAAAGGCCAATGTTCCAAAAGCACTCTTTACGACCCTATCTACCTGTGACGCCACTTTTAGGGAATTATGTATCTCTAATCCCAGATCCCTCTGTTCAACTGCACTCTTCAGTGTCCTACCATTTAGCCTGTACGTCCTACTTTGGTTTGTCCTTCCAAAGTGCAATACCTCACACTTGTCTGCATTAAACTCCATCTGCCATTTTTCAGCCCATTTTTCTCGCTGGTCCAACTCCCTCTGCAAGCTTTGAAAACCTTCCTCACTGTCCACTACACCTCCAATCTTTGTACCATCAGCAAATTTACTGATCAAGTTACCACATTATCATCCAGATCATTGATGTAGATGACAAACAGCAATGGACCCAGCACTGATCCCTGCGGCACTCCACTAGTCACAGGCCTCCACTCAGAGAAGCAATCCTCCACAACCACTCTCTGGCTTCTTCCATTGAGCCAGTGTCTAATCCAATTTACTACCTCTCCATGTATACCTAGCAACTGAACCTTTCTAACTAACCTCCCATGAGGGACTTTGTCAAAGGCCTTGCTGAAATCCAGGTAGACAGCATCCACCACCTTCCCTTCATCCACTTTCCTGGTAACCTCATTGAGAAACTCTAATAGATTGGTTAAACATGACCTACCACGCACAAAGCCATGTTGAAGTGATGCATTTTGGAAGAAATAATATAGGGGGGAAGTTATACAATAAATGGTAGGACTGTGAAGAGCATAGAAACACAGAGGGACCTAGGTGTGCAAGTTCACAAGTCCTTGAAGGTGGTGAAGAAGGCATATGGTATGCTTGCCTTTATAGGAAGGGGTATAGAGTATAAAAGCTGGCATCTAATGTTGCAGTTAGACCACATTTGGAGTACTGCATCCAGTTCTGGTCACTGTATTACCAGAAGGACGTGGGGGCTTTGGAGAGAGTGCAGAGGAGGTTTACCAGGATGCTGCCTGGTATGGAGGGTCTTAGCTATGAGGAGAGATTGAGCAAATTGGAGCTATTCTCCCTGGAAAGACGGAGAATGAGGGGAGATCTAATAGAGGTATATAAGATTATGAAGGGTATAGATAGAGTGAACAGTGGGAAGCTTTTTCCCAGGTTGGATACGAAAATCACGAGGGGCCACGGGCTTAGGGTTAGACGGGTGAGGTATAATTCAGATGTTAGAGGGAGGTTTTTCACACAGAGGGTTGTGGGGGCCTGGAATGCACTGCCATGTAGGGTGATGGAGGCAGGCATGCTAGAGTTGTTTAAGGCTTACCTAGATAGGCACATGAGCAGACTACAGATGGAGGGATACAAAAGAATGTTCTAGTTAAGGATCAAGAGCCTCAGGACGTTCCTGGGAATCAACAGATTCCTATGGGATGTCCAACATATTTTGTGGCTCACCTGTCTCTTACGTTGGATCTACTGGGGATCTTCCGTTAATGTCTGTTTCAGCCGTGTATGTTTATTGATGTCTCTTTTTTTACACCCACAGGTGATTCGGTCCGCCTTGTTGTCCAACAAGGGGCATACACACGGTGGGTCGTGCGAGGGCTGCTCTTGGATGTTGCTTCGAGAGTTGCCTAGTGCTTCACGTCGTTAGTGTACGCTTAAACTGGACCAACTGACGGGCAACACGACAGCTCAGTGACTATCACTGTTTGCTGTGCAGTTACAGGGACCCGGGTCAGATCTCCGACTTGGGTCGGTGTCTGTGGGAGTTTGCACATTCTCCCCGTGTTTGCGTGGGTTTTCTCCGGGTGCTCCGGTTTCCTCCCACACCCCAAAAACATGCTCATAGGCTGATTGGTGTTAATGAATTGTCCCTAAATTGGATCTCCCTTAATCTGGCGCACGTATAATTCCCTAAATTTGCATCCCTTTATTGCGGAGTCCAAGAGGCGTAGACAAAAGTGGTAGGTAGGAGGAGGATTGGAATGAGGCACTCACTGAGTGTTAAAATGGGCGGCGTGGGCTTGTAGGGCCCAAGGGCCTGTTTCCTGTGCTGTGTTGTTCTTTGTTGATTCTCCCTAATAAGTCCCTGTCTATCCAAATATTTGTAGATCCTTTCCTTATCACACCTTCCAATAACTTGCCCACCACCGACATCAAACTTACTGGCCTGCAATTTCCCGGATTTCTTTTGGAACCTTTTTTAAATAACGGAACAACATGAACCACCCTCCAATCACCTGGCACCTCCCCTGTGAATACTGACATTTTAAATATGTCTGCCAGGGCCTCTGCAAGTTCAACACTAGCCTCCCTCAAGGTCTGTGGGAATACCCTGTCCGGTCCTGGGGATTTATCCACTCTGATTTGCCTCAAGACAGCCAGCACCACCTCCTCTTTAATCTGTAAAGGTTCCATGATCTCCCTACCTGTTTGCCCAATTTCCGTAGACTCCATGCCCGTTTCCTCAGTAAATACGGATACAAAAAAACCCATTTAGTATCTCCCCCATCTCTTTTGGTTCCATACACAGTCTAACACTCTGGTTTTCAAGAGGACCAATTTTATCCCTCACTGTCCTTTTGCTCCTAACAAACCTATAGAAGCTCTTTGGATTTTCCTTCACTCTGTCTGCCAAAGCAACCTCATGTCTTCTTTTACCCCTCCTGATTTCCCTTTTAAGTAGTTTCTTGCACTTTTTATACTCCTCGAGCATCTGATCTGTTCCTTGCTGCCTGTACATTTCATACAACTCTCTCTTCCTCTTAATCAGTGTTACAATCTCCCTCGAGAACCAAGGTTCCTTATTCCTATTTACTTTGCCTTTAATCCTGACAGGAACATACAAACTCTGCACTCTCAAAATTTCTCCTTTGAAGGCCTCCCACTTTCCATTTATATCCTTACCAGAGAACAGCCTGTGCCAATCCACACTTCCCAGATCCCTTCTCATTTCATCAAATTTGGCCTTTTTCCAGTTCAGAACTTCAACCCGAGGACCAGATCTATCCTTATCCATGATCAGGTTGAAACTAATGGCATTATGATCACTGGATCCAAAGTGTTCCCTCACACTCACATCCATCACCTGCCCTAACTCATTTCCCAACAGGAGATCCAGTATCGCATCCTCTCTAGTTGGCACCTCTGTATACTGATGTAGAAAATTCTCCTGAACACATTTTACAAACTCTATCCCGTCTAAACCTTTAACAGTATGCGAGTCCCAATCTATACTGGGACTCTTACCCTATATCTACATCGAAGGCGTATGGTGTACTGGCCTTCATTAATCGAGGGATTGAGTTTAGGAGTCGGGAGGTAATGCTGCAACTTTATAAGACCCTTGTCAGACCCCACTTGGAGTACTGTGCGCAGTTCTGGTCACCTCACTACAGGAAGGATGTGGAAGCTATTGAGAGGGTGCAGAGGAGATTTACAAGGATGTTGCCTGGACTGGGAGGCATGCCTTATGAAGATAGGTTGAGGGAGCTGGGACTCTTCTCCCTGGAGAGACGAAGGTTGAGAGGCGACCTGATAGAGGTTTATAAAATGTTGAGAGTAATAGATAGGGTGGATTCTTGGAGGCTATTTCCCCGGGCTGAAATGGTCGCTATGAGAGGACACAGGTTTAAGGTGCTGGGAAGTAGGTACAGAGGAGATGTCAGTGGTCAGTGGTGGTGGAGGCGAACTCGCTGGGGTCTTTTAAAAGACTTCTGGATGAGTATATGGGGTTTAATGAGATTGAGGGTTATAGATAGGTCTGTAGGTTGGTAGGTGATGATGCGATCGGCGCAACTTGTGGGCCGAAGGGCCTGTTTGTGCTGTAGTGTTCTATGTTCTATGTCAGGGGTAAGTTTTTCACTCAGAGGGTGGTGAGTGAACGGAATCGGCTGCTGTCGGTGGTAGTGGAGGCGAACTCGATAGGGTCTTTTAAGAGACTTCTGGATGAGTACATGGGATTTAATGGGATTGGGAGTTACAGGTAAACCTAGTAGGTAGGGATATGATCGGCGCAACTTGTGGGCCGAAGGGCCTGTTTGTGCTGTAGTTTTTCTGTGTTCTGTATGTGGAAAATTAAAATCCCCTCCTATCATAACTTTCTGTTTCTTGCAGTTGTCTGCTATCTCTCTGCTGATTTGCTCCTCCAGTTCTCACTGACTATTGGGTGATCTATAATACATCCCCATTAATGTGGCCATACCTTTCCTGTTTCTCAGCTCCACCCATAGGGCCTCTGTAGACAAGCTCCCTAATCTGTCCTGCCTGAGTGCCACTGTAACATTTTCCCTGACCAACAATACCACCCCCCCAACTTTTATCCCTCTGCCTCTATCACGCCTGAAACATTGGAACCCTGGAACATTGAGCTGCCAGTCCTGCCCCTCCTGTAGCCAAGTTTCACTAATGACTATAATGTCATATTTCCACCTGTCAATCCACACCTTCAGCTCATCTGCCTTCCCCATAATACTCCTGGCATTGAAATAGACACACCTCAAAAGATTATTTCCAACCACACTCAACCCTTCCATTTGTGATTTTGCTTGAACTAACCTGTCTTTTTACCCCCGCTCCACTATCTGCTCTGGTTCCCATCCCCCTACAAATCTAGTTTAAACACTCCCCAATAACACTAGCAAACCTCCCTGCGAGTATATTGGTCCCCTTGTAGTTCTATAAACTTCTCATTCTCCCGAATTAGACAGAGGTCATCGAGCTCCTTCTCCAGTTCCCTAACACACTTTGCCAGCAGCTGCAGCTGGATGCATCTTTTGTAGGTGTGGGATACCAGAGATCAGGGATACCAGAGATCTCCCACATCCCAAAGCCAAAGCCCTTCAGCCTTCACTCTGCTCCCCCTCGTCCCACTCTCCGTTCCCCCTCCCCATTGCCCCGCTCCCCCTCATCCCGCTCTCCGTTCCCCCTCCCCATTGCCCCGCTCCCTGCTCCCCCTCACCCCGCTCCCCACTCCCCCTCGTCCCGCTCTCCGTTCCCCCTCCCCACTGCCCCGCTCCCTGCTCCCCCTCATCCCGCTCCCTGCTCCCCCTCACCCCGCTCTCTGTTCCCCCTCCCCATCGCCCCGCTCCCTGCGCCCCGTCGCCCCGCTCCCCCTTGCCCTGCTCCCCCTCACCCCGCTCTCTGTTCCCCCTCCCCATCGCCCCACTCCCTGCGCCCCGTCGCCCCGCTCCCCCTTGCCCTGCTCCCCCTCACCCCGCTCTCTGTTCCCGCTCCCTGCGCCCCGTCGCCCCGCTCCCCCTTGCCCTGCTCCCCCTCACCCCGCTCTCCATTCCCCCCCCCCATTGCCCCGCTCCCTGCACCCCCTCGCCCCGCTCCCCCTCGTCCCACTCTCTGTTCCCCCTCCCCATCGCCCCGCTCCCCGCACCCCCTCGCCCCGCTCCCTGCGCCCTGTCACCCCGCTCCCCGTCGCCCTGCGCCCTGTCACCCCGCTCCCCGTCGCCCCGCTCCCCCTCGCCCCGCTCCCTGCACCCTGTCACCCCGCTCCCCGTCGCCCCGCTCCCCCTCGCCCCGCTCCCTGCACCCTGTCACCCCGCTCCCCGTCGCCCCGCTCCCCCTCGCCCCGCTCCCTGCACCCTGTCACCCCGCTCCCCGTTGCCCTGCTCCCCCCTCGCCCCGCTCCCTGCACCCCCTTGCCCCGTGCCCCGCACCCCCTCGCCCCGCTTCCCCCCTCGCCCCCTCCCCCCGCTCCCTCTCCCCCCGCCCCCTCCCCCCGGCTCCCCTCCCCCCCCCACTGGCTGACATCAGGTGCCTGTACAGCCTCCAGAAAAACTCAACTTCTCGGAATCCCCTGCGACCGACTTCCCTTAGTTTAAATCTCAGAAAGAAAATCCCGCAAGAAAACGGAATAAATAAATAAAATACCAGTACTTTGCTTACCCTCAGCACTCCTGCGAAGAATCTCTCCCTTTATGTCCTGCTCCAGTCAATCAATCAATACTCTTAAGGGTTCTGTACATTTACTGTATATTTCCTATCTGTATTAGACCTTCCAAAATGCATTACCTCACATTTGTCTGGATTAAACTCCATCTGCCATCTCTCCACCCAAGTCTCCAACTGATCTATATCCTGCTGTATCCTCTGATGGTCCTCATCACTATCCACAAATCCACCAACCTTTGTGTCATCCACAAACTTACTAATCAATCCAGTTACATTTTCCTCCAAATCATTTATACATATTACAAACAGCAAAGGTCCCAGCACTGATCCCTGAGGAACACCACTTGTCACAGCCCTCCATTCAGAAACACACCCTTCCACTGCTACCCTCTGTCTCCTTTGACCGAGCCAGTTCTGTATCCACCTTGCCAGCTCACCTCTGATCCCGATCGACTTCACCTTCTGCACCTTTTAGCAATAATGAGATTTCAGAGGAGACTGTTTGTGTAGCTGGATGAGGCTCTGATGGTAACTGTTATTTCCCTCTCTGCAGTTATTGTGTATGGATATATAGTTCACTCCATTGATATTACCCACTCTGTGAATCACACAATCCCTACAGTGCAGGAGAAGGCCATTCAGCCCTTCCAGTCTGCACTGACAACAATCCTAACCAGGCCCTTTCCCCATAACCACATACATCATACCCCTGACACTAAGGGGCAATTTAGCATGGCCAATCAACCTAACCAGACATCTTTGGACTGTGGGAGGAAACCAGAGCACACGGAGGAAACCCATGCAGACATGGGGAGAATGTGCAAACTCCACACAGACAATGATGCCACTGGGAATCGAACCCGGGTCCCTGGGGCTGTGAGACAGCAGTGCTAACCCACTGTGTCACCGTGCCCCTGGGAATCGAACCCGGGTCCCTGGCGCCGTGAGACAGCAGTGCTAACCCACTGTGTCACCGTGTCCCCGGGAATCGAACCCGGGTCCCTGGCGCTGTGAGACAGCAGTGCTAACCCACTGTGTCACCGTGCCCCCGGGAATCGAACCCGGGTCCCTGGCGCTGTGAGACAGCAGTGCTAACCCACTGTGTCACCGTGCCCCCGGGGAATCAAACCCGGGTCCCTGGCGCTGTGAGACAGCAGTGCTAACACACTGTGTCACCGTGCCCCCGGGAATCGAACCCGGGTCCCTGGCGCTGTGAGACAGCAGTGCTAACCCACTGTGTCACCGTGCCCCCGGGAATCGAACCCGGGTCCCTGGCGCTGTGAGACAGCAGTGCTAACCCACTGTGTCACCGTGCCCCCGGGAATCGAACCCGGGTCCCTGGCGCTGTGAGACAGCAGTGCTAACCCACTGTGTCACCGTGCCCCCGGGAATCGAACCCGGGTCCCTGGCGCTGTGAGACAGCAGTGTTAACCCACTGTGTCACCGTGCGGATCTGGATTTTAGTATAAATGCTGTACCTTGTGCCCCTGCCCTTGCTGCTCCAACCCCACTGTCCTCCTCCTCCAGCCCCCTCGCTCCCCCCTTTGCCGTTGTCCCCCCCAGCACGGACCCCCCTTGCTTCCCCCCCCCCAACTCTCGCACCATCCTTGCACCCCCCTGTCACAGCACCCCCCGCTACACCCATACCCCCCACCCCCCCAACCCCTGGCCGTGCACAGCCCCACCCCCCCCCAACCCCTGGTCTTGCACAGCCCCACCCCCCCCCAACCCCCGGCCGTGCACAGCCCCACCCCCCCCCCAACCCCTGGTCTTGCACAGCCCCACCCCCCCCCCAACCCCTGGCCTTGCACAGCCCCACCACCCCCCCCCACCCCTATGGCCTCCCTTCACTCCCCCCCACAACAGCCCCCCCACCCCTGGCCTTGCATGGCCCCCCCCTCCTCGCTCCCCCCACCCTTCACACGGCTCCCCTCGCTCCCCCCCAACCCCTTGCACAGGCCCCCGCTCCCCCCCCCACCTCGCGCAGCCCTCCCCCCCCCACCTCGCGCAGCCCTCCCCCCCCCACCCCTCACACCGCCCCCCGCTCCCCCTGACCCCTCGCACCGGCCCCCACTCCCCCCCACCTCACACCGCCCCACCCTCGCACCGCCCCCAGCTACCCCCACCCCTCACACCGCCTCCCCTCCCCCCCCCCTCCCCCTCGCACTGCCGCCTTGCTCACCCCTTCAGCCCCCTCGCTCTCCCCCCACACACCCCTTTGCTGCCCTCCTGCATAGCCTCCTCGCTCCCCCCCTTCACAGAGTACCCTTACTCCCACTTTCACTCCTCTCTTGCACAGCCTGTGCTGCCCCCTCAGAGGGCACTGCCCCCCCCTCCCTGCCCACTGCCTCTGTCCAGCACTGTGATACTGCAGCTGGGCTCTGAGTCTGACTGTGTCTGATTACCCTGTGTCCATCGGCACGGCTCCCTCCGGCCTTCTGTTAACCTGTGCTTTTCCTAAAGTAAGAGTCCAGAGTGAGAGTGTGTCCGCTGCTAATCCGGGCCCGTTTACCCCCAGGAACAAGCTGTTTCACTGCCTTTTTCTTCAGACAGGGGCAGGGGCCGGCGGCGGGGGGGTGGGGGCCGGCGGCGGGATGGGAGGGGGCTGCATTGAGGGACTTCTGAAGGTCAAAAGCAAAATGGAAATCCTGATGTTCAGCCATCTCCCAGGGAGCTTTGTGCTGACCACATCTGTCACACTGCAGTAATAACTCTGGGCAGAGAGAGGACCCCGGCAGGGGAAGGATCTGCAGATCCTCAGGATAGGATCCCCCGCTCTCTGGAACCCTCGGAGTGTCGGTGAGGGTGGCTCCAGCAGCCTTCCTCCTGAAGAATGAGGAACTCACTGAGCAGCTCCTGTCACCCCCAGGGGCCGGCGAGGCTGGACCGGGGGCAGGCGAGGTCCGACCGGGGGCAGGCGAGGTCCGACCGGGGGCAGGCGAGGTCCGACCGGGGGCAGGCGAGGTCCGACCGGGGGCAGGCGAGGTCCGACCGGGGGCCGGCGAGGCTCGACCGGGGGCCGGCGAGGCTCGACCGGGGGCCGGCGAGGTCCGACCGGGGGCCGGCGAGGTCCGACCGGGGGCCGGCGAGGTATCAGGACACACTGACACCCTCTGGAAGTATGAGGCAATACTTCCAGTTCTGGGTCTCTGGTACCCAGCACTGCTCTGTGCCAGTTTATCCAGGCACACAGTCTCAGATGAGGAAATAAAGCTGCCTGCCTCCCGGTTTCTCCCATCGATGGTCAGGAACTGACTGATGGACTTTGCTGAGGATGGTAAGAGTTTGGTGAATTTACCGGTGGACAGACAGAGGCCAGTAACAGCGGGGGACCTGAGTGAGAGAGAGCAGGAATCAAAAACCAGGCATTAATTAACACCCCCGCGTGCACACTCCCCTATCCGCACCCCGCGTACACACTCCCCTATCCGCACCCCCACGTACACACTCCCCTATCCGCGTACACACTCCCCTATCCGCACCCCCGCGTACACACTCCCCTATCCGCGTACACACTCCCCTATCCGCACCCCCGCGTGCACACTCCCCTATCCGCGCCCCCGCGTGCACACTCCCCTATCCGCGTACACACTCCCCTATCCGCGCCCCCGCGTACACACTCCCCTATCCGCACCCCCGCGTACACACTCCCCTATCCGCGGGCACACTCCCCTATCCGCAGCCCCGCGTACACACTCCCTATCCGCGCCCCCGCGTGCACACTCCCCTATCCGCACGCCCGCGTACACACTCCCCTATCCGCACCCCCGCGTGCACACTCCCCTATCCGCACCCCCGCGTACACACTCCCCTATCCGCACCCCCGCGTACACACTCCCCTATCCGCACCCCCGCGTACACACTCCCTATCCGCACCCCCGCGTGCACACTCCCCTATCCGCGCCCCCGCGTACACA
>NW_027650906.1:0-7500 GCF_965287045.1 Carcharhinus amblyrhynchos
GTGACTCCAGCTTTCAAGGAGCTATGAACCTGTACCCCCGAGATCTCTTTGTTCTGTAACTCTCCCCAACGCCCTACCATTACTGAGTAAGTCCACACTTGGAATACTGTGTACAGTTCTGGTCACCCTATTATAGAAAGGATATTATTAAATTAGAGAGAATGCAGAAGAGATTTACTAGGATGCTACCAGGATTTGATGGATTGAGTTATAAGGAGAGGCTGGATAGACTGGGACTTTTTCCTCTGGAGTGTAGGAGGCTGAGGGGTGATCTTATAGAGGTCTATAAAATAATGAGGGGCACAGATCAGCTAGATAGTCAATATCTTTTCCCAAAGGTAGGGGAGTCTAAACTAGAGGGCATAGGTTTAAGGTGAGAGGGGAGAGATACAAAAGGGTCCAGAGGGACAATTTTTTCACACAGAGGGTGGTGAGTACCTGGAACAAGCTGCCAGAGGTAGTAGTAGAGGAAGGTACAATTTTGTCTTTGAAAAAGCATTCAGACAGTTACATGGGTACAATGGGTATAGAGGGATATGGGCCAAATGTGGGCAATTGGAATTAGCTTAAGGGTTTAAAAAAGAAAGATGGCATGGACAAGTTGGGCTGAAGGGCCTCTATGATTCTACGACACACGCACCTCTGATTTTCTCTCTAATTTCCCAATATTACCATTACACTTGGGTGGTCTGTATACCACCCCCACCAATGTTTTTTGCCCCATGTTATTTCTTAGTTCCTTCCATACCAATTCCATATCATCTATGCTAATATCATTCTTTAGTAGCATATTAATATAATCTTTAATCAACAATGCAACTCCATCACCTTTTCCTTTGTCTGTCCTTCCTAAACACTGAATACCTTCAGTGATTAGTTCCCATCCTTGCTCATCTTGGAACCACGCCTCCATAATGCTGACTATATCACACCCCTTTACATCTATCTGTGCAACTAATTCATCCATTTTAGTTTCAAATACTCCAAGCATTCAGTTACAAAACCTTATGATGAGCACTTTTAAGGTTTCTTGTCTTTTTCCTACTATTGTTTACTTTGTCCTTATCTAGCTGGCACTTGATTTCTCTGCCTATCACTTTCCTTATTCTCCTTACTGTCTTTTCCTCTTGTTCTTAATTCCCCCTGCTCTGAATCCTTGCAAAGGTTCCCATCTCTCCTGCCATATTAGTTTAAAACCTCCCCAACCACTCTAGCAAGTACTCCCCCAAGGACATCAGTCCTGCTTCTGTCCAACTGTAACCCATCCAGTTTGTACAGGTCCCAATACCCCAGGAGTCTGAAGCCCTGCCCCTTACACCATCTTTTCAGCCACGTATTCATCCTTTGTATCCCGCTGTTTCTATTCTGATTAACCCATGGCACAGACAGTAGTCCTTTGAGATTCGAATTTTCAGCTTGCTTCCTAGCTCCCTATATCCTGCTTTTAGGTCCTCATCCCCCTTTTTTTAACCTATATCATTTGTACCAACGTGTACCACAACCACTGGCTGGTCACCCTTCCCCCTTCAGAATGTCCAGTACCTGCTCTAAGACATTCTTGACCCTAGCATCAGGTAGGTCTCGTTTGCGGCCACAGAAACACCAGTCTATTCACCTTACAATTGAATCCCGTATAACTATTACATTGCTACACCTTTTGCTCCTCCCCTCTGTAGTAGAACCAATCATGAAGCTACCAATTTGGCTATTGTTCCTTTCCCTTGAGAAGTCAGTCCCCTCAACGGTATCCAAAGTGGTATATCTATTTTGCAGAGGAATGGTCACAGGAGATTCCTGCACTACCTGCCTATCTCTCTTGCTCTGTCTGGTGGTCACCCATTCCCTTCCTGCCTGCAGAGTCTGAGCCTGTGGTGTGACCCCTCTCTATCCGTGCTATCCGCGATACTCTCTGACTTGCAGATGTTCCACAGTGTCTCCAGCCGCCGTTCCAGCTCTGAAACTTGAGCTTCCAGGAGCTGCAGCTGGAGTCACTCCCTGCATGCATGCTGGTCCAGAGGACTGGAAATGTTCCCCGAGCTCCCACACGGAGCATAAAGAGCATATCACAGTTTGGAGCTCTCTTGCCGTGTCTTACCCCTTTAAGTTAATCCTTTGAATGTCAAACAATATCAAATAAGGCCCATCTTCTCTGCTCTTTATAGAAAATATTCTTTATACACAATACATCACAGAATCCAGAGGGGATAAAGGATAGGACAGAGCACCACAGGGGTAAAGGATATATTTGGGGGTTAGGTTCAGATGTAGCAGTGTGAGGCTGGGAGCAGAAGCTCAAATCAAATTAGAATCAAATCCAAAGTGTCAATGAGATGCACAACATGAGAAAGAGCAACATAAAGATTGTGACTGTGCCAGAGAATGTAGAGAGATAAAAGATGAGTAACCCACCATTCTCACAGGTCACAGGGGATATTATTTTTGGATTTGGTTCAAATTCTTTGATGCTCTGGAAGGATGTGAATGCAGATTTAGAAGATTGGAACAGCTTCTGAGAATGTGAAGTGAAGTTGGAGATGGGTGGACAGTTTGTAAGGCAGCGGAGGAGAGAGTGACAAAATTCTGAAAGCGAAAATCCCCGAGAGAGGAAACTTTATATTACCAGTCAGTACAGGAAGCAGGAGGAGAATATCAACAGACAGTAGTTCAGTGAGGATAGGCTTCAAGAAGGAAAAAGTGAATATTTCAGAGATATCTGGGGACAAGAGAGAGGAAACTGGAAAATCCACACATTCTGAACAGACACGGCAAGGAGGCTCTGGTTTGGTTTAACTTGGTTAGGTTGAGTTAGATTAGGTAAGGTTTGGTTTAACTTGATTAGGTTGAGTTAGATTAGGTAAGGTTTGGTTTTACTTGGTTAGGTTGAGTTAGATTAGGTAAGGTTTGGTTTTACTTGGTTAGGTTGAGTTAGATTAGGTAAGGTTTGGTTTAATTTGGTTAGGTTGGGTTAGCTTCAGTTTGGTTTGTTTTGCCAAACCTTGGCTTGTTCGATTGGTTGGGTAGGGCTAGTTTTTGTTTGTCAAGTCTCGGCTTGTTAAGTTGGGGGATCGGGCAGGTTGCAGACACAGCTAAATGGTGTGGTGTCAATGTATCTAACAAAATCCATGAGGTCTCTTGCGTTTGATGAAAGTGAGGGTGACGGGACAGGGGAATGTTTCAGGAGATTATTGGTGATGTATAAAAGAATCCAGGAAGCATCCTTGTATTCTCGGAGGAATGAATAGTGGACAGTTTTGAGAACTGGCAATGCACCAATTCAGGATAAACCAGCTGTGAACGTTAAATGCCTTTGGACTTATGGAATAAAGTCGGGGCCATTCTGAGATAATGTCATGAAGATTTTACTGCCACAAAGGCTCTCGCAGGGTAGACTGAGAAAGTAATTGAGCATTCCAAGTCGCATGATGGATGTGGGTCAAAGATTAGCTGTTAGGAGTTTGGAAATGTCATTCAAAGGGATTTTGGAGATTTTGCCAAGGATTGGGACTAAAGGCAGTATGACTGGAAGAGGGTTAGGGTTGCAAGTGATAATGACTATATGAGGTCAAAGTTGAGAATGTTGATGGCAGGAAGGTCAAGGGCCTATCAGCTCTGGTCATTCTTCAGCAAATTTTTTTAGTGTTGTTCATTCTGCCAGACCCTCGTTATAAACCTGTTCCCCTTTCCCCAGGGAACGGATTTCGGAGCTGATCGAGAACTTTCCGGTGAATGCCCGCAGCTGCGGTGGAAGTCACACAATGACCTATGGTTACCATCGGCGAGCGCCAAGGGCACAGGACCAACATCCAACCATGACATTGGATGAAATCTTCGGCACAAAGGTCTAAACAGAAAGGGGATTTGGTCAAATACACAGAGCTCAGCATCAAACATTAGAATCAGTGTTACATCACAGCACTGCTCAGATAACAGCACCAAATTGTGCAGAAGGTCATCACATTGAGCAACTGGAGGAAAACACACAATTCCTTCACTGCTGTCATGGGATACTCAGTTAGGACCAAAATTCACTTTGTATCCTCTTGATAAAAATCAGCAAGCAGCGTAGCAAACATTGGGAAATCATCATCTCCTATAGAGCCAGGCTCTGGACTATCTCACTTATATAGATGATCTGGAGGAGGGGGCTGAGTGTAGGGTGACGAAATTTGCTGATGACACGAAGATGAGTGGAAAAGCAAATTGCGTGGAGGGCGTGGAAAGTCTGCAGCGGGATCTGGATAGGCTGAGAGAGTGGGCAAGGACCTGGCAGATGGAGTATAATGTTAGCAAGTGTGAGGTTATCCACATTGGCAGAAATAATAGTAGGAAGGATTACTATTTAAAGGGTGAAAAGCTGCAGCATGCTACGGTGCAGAGGGACCTGGGGGTCCTTGTGCACGAGTCACAAAAACCCAGTCTGCAGGTGCAGCAGGTGATCAAGAAGGTGAATGGAATGTTGGCCTTTATAGCGAGGGGGATAGAATATAAAAGCAGGGAGGTCTTGCTGCAACTGTACAGGGCACTGGTGAGGCCGCAGCTGGAGTACTGTGTGCAGTTTTGGTCGCCACACTTGCGCAAGGATATATTGGCCTTGGAGGGAGTGCAGATGAGGTTCACCAGACTGATACCGGAGATGAGGGGGGGTTAGCTTATGAGGAGAGATTGAGTAGACTGGGCCTGTACTTGTTGAAGTTTAGAAGGCTGAGGGGTGATCTTATAGAGACTTATAGGACAATGAAGGGGATGGATAGGGTAGAGGTAGAGAGATTCTTCTCACTTAGAAAGGAAACCAGAACTAGAGGACACAGCCTTAAGATAAGGGGGGGGCAGTTTAGAACAGAGTTGAGGAGGAACTTCTTCACTCAAAGGGTGGTGAATCTCTGGAATTCTCTGCCCATTGAAGTGGTCGAGGCTACCTTGCTGAATATGTTTAAGTCACGGATAGATAGGTTTTTGATAGACAGGGGAATTAAGGGTTATGGGGAGAAAGCGGGAAAGTGGAACTGAGCCACTTCAGATCAGCCATGATCTTATTGAATGGCGGGGCAGGCTCGAAGGGCTAGATGGCCGACTCCTGCTCCTATTTCTTATGTTCTTATACTCTTAGAGTCACACTCTGGACTATCTCACTGTAGAGTCAGGCCCTGTGTTATCTCACTGTTGTGTGCAATACCAGATAGTTGTCCATCACAGCTGCAATGTCACGTAGAGTTCGGTCTACAATTGAGAAACAGGCTTGTTCCCTGCAGCCCAAATCCCTGTGCTGACATTAATGTAACTACTATTACTGCATCTCCTTACCCCCAGGCGTGCAGTGTCTGTACGTGTGCAGTGTTGGTATTTGCCCTCACTGTGAATGTGCCTTCACCTCATGGACCGCAGCAGTTCAGGAAGGCAGCTTATCGTCACCTTCTTGGGGGTGATTAGGGATGGGTAATAAACACTGACCAGCCAGCAATGCCCACATTCTCTGAATGGATAAAAATGAATTAGATACAATATTCATATTGCTATGTGTCCATATATGTTCAATATCATTGAATCATAAAATCCCTACAGTGCAGAAGGTGGCCATTTGGCCCATCGAGCCTGTGCTGACAACAATCCCACCAGCTCTATCCCCGTAAACAGCAGCACTCCCTTATTTATCCTGCTAATCCCCCAACACTAATGGTGGAATTTTAGCGGCCCATCTGCCCGAGTTGGTGCAATCCCGCCCGAGGACAATGTGGGATGCCATTCCCCAAGCCTCACGTGCCCCTGGAATCGGGCGGTAAAATTCCGGCCAATCAACCATACCTGTACATCTTATAGATGAATATGTATCAATTTGCCATCTGCTTCCTGGTGATCCTTTTGTCAAAAATAGTTTGGATATTTAACTCTAGCTGTGCTGAGAGTGACCACAGAGTGAGCAGTTGCTTCCTCGTGTAAATGCTGACTGGATGATGGAAGCTCAGTGTCTCTCCGCACTATGTCCACCACCTAACTGCAGGAATCCTCAGCCAATTAGCAGCAAACTGGTGGTAAGATCTCTTTGTTCTCTCCCAGTGGGCAGACTCGATCGTACCCAGTGCTGACACGCAGCCACTGAAAGCAAGGATCAGCTGCAAGCTGCCGTCAATCGGAGGCAAGGATGGTACGTAGATAACACCTCTCGAGTCTGATTCTGTTCGCACCTGAGATATTCTATTGTCTCTCACTGTACAGAGGAGCCACATTTCCTTTGGAGTTGAGCTTCAGCCATTCTGTTTTGTAACCATTTCTTGAGCTGTGCTCCTGAGTACCTGGAGGATATACTCATCATTCTGTCACTCAGAATCACACTCTGCCTCTGACACCCCACCCTGCAAACTCTCATTCTCAATATAAAATCTACCTTCAGGCTAATTCATATTGTCATCAAGTCGTTACATAGAAACTCAAAGCGGGAGGAGGCCATTTGGCCCTTCCAGCCTGCTCCCCCATTCATTCTGATCATGGCTGATCATCAAATTTAATATCCTGATACCCCCTTCCCCCCCATATCCCTCGATCCCTTTAACCCCAGGAACTATATCTAATTCCTTGAAATCAGACAATGTTTTGGCCTCAGCTACTTTCTGTGGGAGTGAATTCCACACATTCCCCACCCTCTGGTGAAGAAATTTCTCCTCACCTCAGTTCTAAAAGGTTTACCCCTTATCCTCAGACTATAACCCCTAGTTCTGGACTCCCCCCACCACGGGGAACATTCTTTCTGAATCTACCCTGTCTAACCTGTAAGAATTTTACACGTTTCTAAGAAACAGACTGAAACTATTTGCTTGAGTCCGTGTGAGCTCTTTATAAAGCCATCAGTCCCGTTTCCCACTCGCTCCGTGTAACCCTCCAGGTTCATTTCCCTCAGATTCCTGTCCAGTTCCTTGTTGAAATCATTCATTGTTTTAGCTCCCCCCCCCCCCCCCCCGCCCCAGCCTGGTGGGAGTGAGTTCCTGGTCTTTGCCGCTCAGTCAGTAAAAATCTTTCTTTTCAATTCCTGCACATTTCTTGTTCAAAGCTTCAACCTGTGTCCCCTAATCCTTGTGCCATTGGCTCAAGGGATCAGCTTTTCCTGAACTAAATGTTTCCATCTTGTACACCTCTATCCAATCACCTTTCAATCTCGTTTGCTCCCAAAAGCTCAACCCCAGTTTCTCCACCTTAACCTTGGAGCTAAAATCCATCATCCCTGGAACTGTTCTGGTAAATTCCACCCCGCACCCCCTCAGGCACCCTCGCACCCTTCCAGACGGGCGGTGACCAGAACTAGTCAACCCCAAAAGTCAGAACTCGAGTTGGACCATGTGGCAGATCAGTCAAATAAATAAAAGCCTGTGGGATACAGTGTAATGCAGTAACCTGGATAGAAAGTTGGCTTAGTAACAGGAAACAAAGGGTAATGGTGAATGGAGGCCCTTGTGAATGGCAAGTTGCTTTAAGTGATGTTCCACAGGGCTCACTGTTAGGGCTTCTGCTGTT